>NC_056735.1:680855250-681132750 GCF_019279795.1 Protopterus annectens
ATAATTTTATCTTAGGATTGTGTGATAATCTTTTCCCACTATGTCATTCTGCTTGTCCATTTGAGGAAGGGTACAGGAATAGCAGCTGTACTTACCTTGGTCTCTGACCTCCTCTGTATCTGGTGATGATTTGCCAGAACCCATCAGGTCTGCATCTCAAGGAGGGGAGACGTTCTGATGGAGGTGGCCTTAAGGTCACTGGTACAGTTCGTGTCTGACTTGCAGGAGCAGGGTGACAACTCTACTCATGAAGGTGGACTGTGGCAGTCGCCAATGCTACCCTAGTGACTACTGAGGTTTGCCAGCAGTCGGATGCCTGCACTAGCAACATAGCATACCTTCTGGTTCAGCTAGAAGAGCTGCATGTCCAGCTGGCACTGTCCATTCTGCCTCTGGAGGAGCAATCTGTCCATAATTGGCAAACCAGGAGTGATGCCTGTACTTACTGTCTTCTGGGCCACCATGGCAGCCAACTTTGTCAGGTGTCAATTTAACCATATTCCCCTCCTGGTGCGTTTTCTCCCTTATATGTTATGCCTCATTTTTATTCATTGTCTAACTCTCTCCATCCTTAATTGCCCAAGATCTGTACAGGTCCATCCACTGTCCTACCCCCTTTTGTATGAATGCCCCTGTGCAACTCTGACTGCAGCTATGTGTTGTTGCATTGCATGCTGCAGCAGGCATTGCCTCAGCAAGTCAGCATGTCTTATCCCTAACCTCATTCCTAGCACCCATGCATAATGCCATAGTGCAGCTTTTGGTATATGCTACTATAGCACAAGTTATTGTTCTGCTTTTGCTTTATCATATGATCATTTGCTACATCTGTACTAAGCACAATAATACTTCTTGCACTGACCCCCTTCAACATTAGCTCTGTGCAGGTGTGCAGCTCGGCTATAAATCATAGCCAGTGTCTGCAGAAACAAACAAGAGGTGCTTCGGAATGTGACTTTTATTTGCAAGAATGCTTTCCAACTAAAACATAAGAGCCTTATTCCATCTTGTAATAAACTTCTAAACAAATGATTATTTTCTGACACTGTTATGATTTTGTGAAACTGTTTAGATGCCAAGCAGTGATATTCTGTATATCTGTTTATGGAAACAAAATACTCTGCCAAACAATAATGCCAAATGTCTGTTCACTTAAAAATGTTAAGTAAGGTTAACTTCCATGTTAGTTTGAGTCAGATAAAATCAAGAAATATAAAGTGGAAAGAGGAATTCTCAAAAAGAAAGGCAAGAGCTTAGAATGTCTAATTTGCAGCTATCATTGAATGGAAGATGTGAACATGGATTATGAAATGTAAAGATATTTCTTTACAGAAAAACAAGACATAATATTACTCAGGTGCAGATTAGTTTGGGGGGCATTCTACCTTCATATTAATGCTGCTTCTTAAGCAGGTGAGATAATTTTTATGTATCCCCAAGACAGTCCTCAAATTCTAGTTGTGGTACTAAATTGTAAAATAATATAAGTCTCCAGTGTTAGACAAATGTTCAGAGTGAAATAAATGCTGTAAACACCATAAAAGATTCCACATAGTAAATGTATGACGTAATTGAAAATTGGTACATTTCATATAGCGCCAGTGTAACATTCTCTGTCTGTTCAAAAAACTTATAGCTGGGAGGTTTCCTTTTACAAAAGATTTGCATGCAAACTCCGAGGAAAACATTTGCCTTACTCTCTACACTGAAGTAGTTTAATTATAGTGAATGGTGTGCCAGAATTTGTAATGAAAAGCTGATTAGTTCTAAGAAAGAACTAAACATGGCAGTGTTCCTAATGTGAAAAAAATATTTCTTAACTGCAGATAGCACTTTGGATTCCCAAGTTCATTGCCAATAAAACAGATACACCCAACATTCATGTAGTATCAGTCCATCTATTTGGAATGTAGATGACACAAAGAAGTAAAGGTTATACGGTACAAAAGAGAGATGTCTTCAGTCATTGGCATACTTCTCAACTTCCAAGAATTAAAAACCATAGCACTGGCCTTTAAAAGTCATAGCTGAGGTCAAAAAGGGGAGCACTTTCTTACTTTTCACAACAAAAGGTCTTTAATTAATAGCCCTTATATTGATAATAGTAATGAATCTTTGTATAGACTTAGTTCATGTATTTAATAAAGTATGTATTCATAAACAGGTCTGACTTTGTGAGGAATATCATAAATCTAGGAGGAGTAAGACTGAATCTGATGGCCAAAGCCAGAGTGCTATACCTAAATCATAGCAGTTGAGAGGGATGGTCATCGCAACTATATTGCTCCTTTTTGCTTAGAAGCACACATGGAAATCATATTGTCTTTTTATTTTTTTCAGTCATGATCAAATATATATATAGTAAATGATCACCATGTAATAATCATGGTCTAAACTGGTTGCAGTTTTATATCATCAATGCAGCAGCTATAAACAGAGCTATATTCTCGGGAAAGTTTTCTAATTTGCACGTCTGTTATAACAATCATGGTGGAAATGAATGACTGGATAACACTGTATATAATAGCAACCATGAGGTAAAAAAAGGATTGCATAATTGTTGGTTATTCATAGTTTACAAAAGAACAAAATAAAGTAAAACAACACAGACTTATTCAACAATTACTAAACCACTTTTCATAAGTATAATCAACATATTAAGCAAGAATGAAAGTAATAACTAGTTCCCTTTCTAGTAAAGTCAGGGTCCTTGCAATTGCATTCTAAGTCACGCTTTACAGCAAACAGTATTTGCAAATCCCCGGAAAAACTCATTCATTTTGTAGCTCGATGAGTGATTACTGACATAGTACAGCTGAATTAACAACACCCTTTCTTTAGAGAACTTTATTGGAAATGGCACCTAACTAACAGAAACACCTTTATGAGATTGTCTGCAGCAACATTAAAATCAATGGCATTTCTAAGTATTTTTTAAGTTTGCCCTCTCTGGCCTTGAACATTAAGTGACCCCAGTGTCCTGGTCTATCTGTTCCCCAAGTATTGTTCAGCCTAGCACCTCATGTCTCCCCACAGGGGTCTCCCCTTTCATCGGACATTTGCCTTTCTTTGCTTAAATATTTGAAGGTCAACAATGAGATGTGTGGTTCAAGTATTTTTTTTTTTTTTTTTGTGTTATGCTCTGCTTCCTTCATCCTCTGTTGATCAGCAGGTACAGTGCAACGGCTGCTATGTGAGAGGCTGAGAAGGAATGTACTTCAGACTGTTGTGTAAAGTGTAGTGCCAACCTGAGTCTCTGCCGTCTATCATCTGCTGCATTCTCAACCAGTTTCCTCTACATGAGATGGATGAACTGGCACTGACTGCTTGTTCTGCTTCCTTTGATCCCTCCAGGCAGGCATATCCAGCTGACAGCCATAGTAGCTGAAGTTGCATTCAGGGTTTCATTTCTTTTCGTTTCTGTGCTCCTTGTATACAGCTATAGTCATAAATTAATCAGTTAGGTAATTAATGAATCAGTCCATGCACACATACGCACATACATGCACATGCACAAGCACACACACACACACACACACACACACACACACACACACACACACACACACACACACACACACACACACACACACACACACACATACGCACACATATGCACACATACTCACATACACACACACACACACACACACACACACACACACACACACACACACACACACACACACACACACCTATTTATCTATATGGGTGCACAACCTTACATCCATTTGTCTTTTCAACAATGTGATTGAAAATCAGATGATCAAAAACTACTGGCTTTTTCACATAATCAGCAGGAAGTGTGGGGTGCAGCTGTACATGTTTTTTGATCCTTTTTTGATGAACATTTGTCTTGTTGACTAGTAAGTGGCAATCATCTATGGATAGATATTGTGCATTTTTAATAGAAGGTAAGGCTTCCTTATTTATGTGTGTGTGTGTGTGTGTGTGTGTGTGTGTGTGTGTGTGTGTGTGTGTGTGTGTGTGTATATACATATACATGTATGTGTGTCTCTCTGTAGTATGAATACCACTAGCCAAACACATAGAGATGAGAAAGATACATTAATAAAATGCATATTTATTTTTTTATGTACATACATAGCACTTGGTGCAATGAAGTATATATCTTTAAAATAAACAGAATGACAAAACAGACATAATGCATATACCACAGCAGCTGCATTCACTACAAAACAGTATACAGAACAAACTACTTACAAATGACATACATTTCTGTTTCAGCTGACAATGCAGGAAACCATACTGTTTCTCTGTAGATGACATATCATTATTCTGATCCTGTTTTATGACTCATTACCTCGGTAAATGCAGTGTAAACATGCTCACATGAAATCTGCATTACAAGAGACAGATCAGCATGGTTCCAGTGACAGCTCTGTACCTTGACAAATGTGTCATCAGGCCATGACCAGTGAAGCATGAGCATCTCCATTATATGTCATGGAACATCTGTGAAGCTGTACTTCTGGACAGCTGTAAGAAATTCACACTTCAGCAATCTAGTCAAGTACCACACATGCAAACATGCACTCATACATATATAGGATTACTGTACCTCATAGGGAAGAAAGTTTATAAAAACTGAAGAGGATGAATCAGTATGTTGAAATCTGAATTGCAGTTGTACTCAAAAGACAAAAATCACATAAAATAAAATGGTCTCTTTATGGAAGAAGATCACAGTAATGACCAAGCAACCAGAGAAATAATGAATGCTTGTTGATAGTGTATGAAGTCTAGCTTGGCTACATGTGTAAGTTTCTATATGTTAATGTGTCATGGGGTAAGGAGTAGAGACCACAAGAGCCCTCCCCGCACAATCAGTTGTTCCCTTACAGCTTGTAGTACGTGACTCAGCCATACTGAGTGAAGTACAACACATACAGTTGTCAGCACTGTCATGGTTGTCACTGACCTGTATTTGTAAGGGATAAGTCCCACAACCTTCAATATGATCTGTCCAACAGATAATAAAAGAACACTTTAAAATTCTGCTGATAGCTGTGCAAGGTGGCTTTGTTGCTGGCCTTTAAGCTTGATTGTGGTTTAGAGGCCAGCAGTAGATAAGAAAAAAAAAAAAGTATACATTCCTTTAGCAAGCATGCATGAAGAACTTCTTCTAGTCTGGCAGTCACTGAACTTTAGTAAGAATTTGAAAACCCTCTGCATTGAATCCATGTCTGTACATTAATTCTTTTAATAATGATTTTATGTAAGCTTGCATTTAATCCTGAAAGGATTGCTAAATCAGACGAAGATTATATTTCATAACAGATTGGATGAATCAATAAAGGAAACTAATACAGGACTTGGACCACTGTTTAAATTATGATTAGCAATAAATATCATCTTTATTGCAGGGAATGTCACATTCCAGCAGTAAGAGAAGTCATAGACCCTTTCTACTTTTCTGATGAATTAAACATCTCTCCTTGCTAGCATGTTCCCTCAGTCCAGATGTTTATGTGATGGATGCCACCTGCTTCCCACATCACTTCTTAACACGGAAAACATTGGAGATGGGTATGTAAGCCTATGCCATAACTGCATGAGTATCCTGAACTGCTACTAATGTCATTATTTTAATGTGTGTGCATACTTGTGTGTTGCTGTCTCTTGGCAGTTCCACTTACAGAACATTAGCTGCACATTCAGTTCTTGCTGCATCCTGCCCTTCATACCTATACATCTCATCTATCTACACAGATTCTGCTGCTCCTATCAACTTGGATCGAGAGATGGTGAAGATGTAATAGGTACTCCATTTCTCTTGTATATTAACCCAGTTTTGTAATACAGTTTGGAAGGCAGCATACATTCCTTTGCAGGAAAGGCCGCAAGAGAAGATACATTAGGAATGAAGAGTCCTGCAGTTAATTATTCTGTATCTGTCTCCTCTTGTAAAAACCAAGAGAAGCAAATGGATCATATCTCACTTTAGTACAAGATATCTTATGCATATGATTTGTTTTCTTTATATGCTTCATATGGCATCACTTTTTATTTTGTTGAATTATTTTCCAGAATTCTAGCAGGATAGCTGAGTTTGCACAAAAGAATAATAATTTTTAAATGATGCACATATATTGGTACACATTGAAAGTGTAAATGTGATATACTTGAATCTGATATAATCAGCACAAATAGTAGAAGGGTCACACAGATGAACCATTCAATAAAAACTACAAGAAAACTCCACCCAAGCTAGAGTTTTCACTGTGTGATACCTTAAACCTCCTGTATTGGAGGCCCATGGGATATATGCAAATGGCCTCTTAAGGGCATCAATTGTTTTAGATACACAGGTTTTGAATTCTGATGACTTTCTAAGTCTTTATGTTTACTTTCAGTCCAATAAAGCCAAACTCCACCAGCTGTGGACATGCATGTTTTGGCCACAGAAAATTGCAAATTAGTAGTTGTTCAACTTCCCTAAATATAGACATCGCTAGTCAACCCGTACAGTGAATAAGTCAAGAGAGGCATTCAAGTACGTTTACAGTTCTTGTTTAGTGATGTAATATTTGTAGGCTTGAAACCTATAAGAATGCTGCATAAACATCTAGGTAATAGTATTCTGACGACCAATAGCATTTATTCACTATAAAACATTGTTTACATAGTAAGATACAGAAATGCTTTCAATCATTTAATATGAATTTTATGATCAGATGTTGTGATGACTTTAAATGACCGTTGTACAAAAAGTGATTTCTCTGTTAGATGTATCTATAGAATTTATACATACATACACACACACACACACACACACACACACACACACACACACACATGCATATATATATATATATATATATATATATATATATATATATATATATATAGGTTTACTATCAAAAGGTCGATTGCCACTCCATCGAACGTCGGATGGTCGACATCGGAAGGTCGGATATATCGAATGTCGAAGTCGAAATATCAATCTCGGAACGGTATTACCATGGGTTGAGGTAGGTGTACGTCATTGTCGTACCTACGAACTTCTCCCCTACCTCGACCCATGGTGGAACCCATTTCGAGATTGGTTTCGATAAAACGGTTCGGCCTTCCGGTGTCGACCATCCGACGTTCGATGGAGTGGCAATCGACCATTTGATAGTAAACCTATATATATATATATATATATATATATATATATATATATATATATATATATATATATATATATATATATGTAGTTCTACTTTAAATGGTTGACTTACCAGAACATCAAATCCTATAACAACAAGACAAAAACAGCAACAATTTACAACAGTGAAGTCCCAGAATGGGGAATTTCACCTCCAAGAAACTAACCACTTGGCCACCACTGACTGTTGCTCTGTCTCCACTGTAGTGCAATCTCGGAGTTGATATAGTTAGGTATGGGGAAGCCCCCCACACCGGTTGGTTTTATTTATGTGTTATTTTGTGTTTTCTACTACAGTGGGTTTAATTTATGTATTATATTGTTTTCATCAGTGTGGCCAAGTGGTTAGTTTCCCAGAAAACAAAATAATATGTAAGTTAAACCCACTGTAGTGGAAAAAAACAAAATAATAAATAAATAAAACCAACCAGAGAGGGGGCCTTTTCCCCAACACCCCCCATATGGGGGTCTGTGTCCCCTACACCCCTCAACCTAAATATACTAATTCTGAGATCGCATTACAGTGGAGACAAGGGCAAAGTTCATCAATGGCGGCCAAGCGGTTAGTTTCTCAGAGTTGAAATTCGCCGTTCCAGCAGTTCACTGTTGTGAACTGACAGAACTATATATATATATATATATATATATATATATATATGCACACATACATACAGAGAGAGATATGATATAAAAATATGTGGTCATTAATACAACATGTGATGCCCCTGCACTGGCCCAATAATCAAGGAACCTCAATCCTCACCACTGGCGACAGTTAGGGAATGTACACTCTGGGAGGATGACAAGTACAAACACAGTAAAGTGCAAATTCCCTAAAGAGCACACAGAGCTCACAGTCAGTCTGGGGCTGGTTTCTCCCTCTTTCTCCAGATCCCCAATAAGACTTCCTACTGACACAGCTATAGAGTTAAGATCTCAACTGAGGGGCCAAGCCAAGACCTCCAGCACCCTCTCTGTCCAACCAGTGCTTTGTGTCCCTGCCCAAGTAGCTGACACACACGCACACACACACACACACACACACACACACACACACACACACACACACACACACACACACACACATTTTCGGATTTGATTTATATGCACACACACACACACACACACACACACACACACACACACACACACACACACACACACACACACACACACACACATATATACACCTGGGGAAGGCTGGCACAGATTTATTAGCTATGCTCCCTTCTGCCCAGACTATAAGGTAGTTTTCACTGCCACCAACCCCTACTTATCAGCTACTATAAGGCCCTTACAAAGGGTGTTCAATCCTACTGTGTAATGTTACTATTAATCCAAATGGTAGTCTGACAAAGACTTGCAAGGCTATTGGAGTGGCCTGTACAGTGTCAACAAATACATATGCAAGTACTCTAAGAGCTTAAATATGTCTCACAAATATCAGCCACAAAGATATGTTTAAATATATTTAATAATAAATATTAAAAGGACAAGACAATACTCAGTAACTCAACACAGCAACTTCAGAGTTCAAAATCACAGGAAGTATTTAAAACAAGATTGCTGGACAGTCTCAAATAAATATAGAAAACATCTAAACTTATCCTTACTATATTCCTTACTGAGTCTAAATATATGCTATGCCCTAAATCTTACTTACAGAGCAAGCCAAGTGCAGATGGTGATGATGATGGATGCTCTTGCTAGGTCCAAGATAAGATCCAAAATGCCCAGCCTCTCTCTGAGAGAGTTCCCAAATTAATATGAAACATTACTGCTGGGCCAGCTTGGATGACATCACCCTTTGTCACCTGACTTTATTTCCCAGGCTAAACAGAAACTTAACAGAATTTAACATTCAAGTACAATGCTAGAACTCCAAAACTAATAAGCACAATGAAGCAGGAACCAAACTGGAAATTACCACAGCAGACAACTTTATTTTAACGGTTTAGTCGGCCATAAGCCATTGACTTCATCAGAAACAATAGGCACATAGTATACAATGCTTAAATAGTCACCTCATCACATGATCACATTAGCAATTCTCATAGGCTCAAATGGGAAAGAAAAATCTATGCACCTGTTAAATAAATAAATATATATCTTTTCTAATACCATTAAACTCAAACACATTGATACACTTAATAATATGCTAACTAAAACAATTTTTTGTCATAAATAGTAATAATAAATATGATGAATATGTATATATAAATGGTTGAATAAATAAATATATAAATAGATGAATATATATATATATATATATATATATATATATATATATATATATATAAATGAATTCCTACTAACTGTGTGTACATGTGTTTATGTATTAAAAACATAACTAGGTAAAGACCATAAGAGGCAGAACAATTACAACAGGAAGACAGACAATTATGGGAACTACACATATTCATATCCCATCAGGGGTCGTTCTTACAGGGGACGGGGGAGGGGAGCACCCAACAGATGGTAATTGACAATAATACACAAGTGTCAATTGATATTATAAGCAATGCATATGGTGACTTCAAGATATTTAATCTTAGTGATGTTAATGTTGATGTAAAATGGGCTGAGTTTTTTCAAAAAGGCTTGAATTATGTTCCAACCAAAGTACCGTGGGTGGAGAATATGTTATTGGAGTTAAAAACCTTTGTTAGGAAGTTGAACTTCAAGTTTTATTTTAGTTAATGTACCGGATGTACAATGTAAAAAAACAAGCACATTTAACCATCCCTTGCACCCCCTATTATATGTTTTTATGAATTTGTGTAGTAGTCAAATTAGGAAAATTGTGAAAAGCAAAAGAAAGGATTATATACCCAATTTATTGCATGAAGAAAATAAATTACTTGAACATATAATTAATAATAAGAACATTAGGGTTATGAAACCAGACAAGGGAAGGAGCATTGTGATCATGGATCAACATGTTTATGTGGAGAAAATGTTGCTACACTTGTACAGTGATAGTTATGATGGAACATCTATAAACGAGTTAAACATAGCTTATAGGAATGTTGACATCACACTAAATGATTTATTAATTGATGGACAAATCACGATTAGTGAACATCATTTTTTCCAACAGAGTGCACCGCAGACACCAACAATATTTGGAATCCCCAAAATCCACAAGAACATTGTGGACTCCCCCTTGAGACCCATAGTAGATGCTAAGGCATCTAAGACCTTCAGTTTGGCAAAATTTGTTGATTTTCACCTTAAAAATTTTCTTGATAAACAACAGCATGTTTTGAAGGATTCATGGGACTATTTAAGTAAAATCAATAGGAATTTATACAGTGACAATCTGATATTTGCAACCATTGATATCAAAGATTTTTTTACTGTCATTCCCCATGATATAGGGATTAGTTGGTTTTATGACTATTTATGTTCTAATACACTTTTCTGTCACCCAAGGATATTAATGTTTAGAACATTGATGGATTTGATTCTAAAAAACAACTTTATTGTGTTTGATAACCAATTTTGTTAAGCAAATGACTGGAGTTGCAATGGGGTTGGCATGTGCCCCCCTGTTTGCTAACATTGTGTTAACCCAATGGGAAATGATGCATGCTTTCAATAGTGAGTTAAGTATTGCAAATTCTACAGACGATTTTTGGACGACATTTTAATATTTTGGGATGGTACACAAGAGTTACTTGACAGTTTTTTTGAATACTTGAATGTTAGCACCACTTTCTTATCATTTACCATGGAGACTACCTTGGACACTGCTCATGTTTTGGCTATAACTATAAATAAAGACAAAAACAATAAGTGTTTTAGATTGACATTGTATAGAAAACCCACTTACTCTCCTGCATATTGACAGTTCTGACCCTTCACACCAAAAAAGATCTTTGGTGAGGGGGCAGGGTGTGAGGTTAGCTAGGATGGTGAGTGAAGTAGAAGTTTTCATTGAAGAAATAGAGAAACTTAGGGGAATGTTATTAAGAAGATGTTACCCCCATGAGTTTATTGAGTCTATATTGCAGGAAGTGATAAATAAAAGAAGGGATGGGCATTTTATACCAGTGCTAGGGGCAAATGTTAATGACCCCATTAGACACATTGAGAGAGTATTAAACACAAATATGGTAGTTAAAAAAGGAGATGTGTTTACAGGGGCTATGACGTTAACCTTTAGTCTCTTATTTTATGATATAAAAGAAGTCATTAATAATAATTGGTGTATTTTGATGAATGAACTGGAACACAGAGCGAAGGTGGGTGAAAAAACACTGGTTATATATAAAAGGAACTCCAGTATTAAGAACTTATTAGAAAAGAGTACTCCTAATAAGAGCCAGGGGTGGATGAGAAAATGTGGGCGATGTACACAATGTGCATATATTTTGAAAAATGATAGCATCCACATTTTGGGTTATGGAGTAGTAAAGTTGAGACAAAAACTGAATTGTCTCAGTAAATGTTTGGTGTATATAGCAATCTGTCAAGAATGTGGACAGTTCTATATACGAAAAACAAAGAATGCCCTAAATAACTGTACTTATCAGCATGTCTATGATATACGCAGAAACAATTTAAACAACGCCTTAGCTAGGCATGTTTTTGAATGTAGTGGCCATTCCTTTAAATTTGCTGGGTTGGAGCAAATAGTCAACAAGGATGGTAGGGAAGGGCCAAAAGAGATTTTTTTGGAATATAGAGAGCTGCTATGGCAGCTTAGCTGCAATTCCACAGTTTCAAAAGGACTTAATGAGACAATCTCTATTGTAAGCCTATTAAAATTAAGGTCTGAATTCCACATCTAGAATATAATATACTAATTTAATTATTTACTAATGGTCTTTACCTAGTTATGTTTTAAATACATAAACACATGTACACACAGTTAGTAGGAATTAATTTATATATATATATATATATATATATATATATATATATACACACACATATATATATATGGGTTCCTATCATATGATCGACATTTCATTTGACTCATTTGACTGAAAGTTCATTTGATCTGATTAAGATTTTTTGGGGGGGCTAGCCCCACACCCCCCCTGGGGGGTGTGCCCCCACACCCCCTAACTATATATATCAACCCAGGGTCGCACAACATTGGGGAGGGGCAAATGTTTCATCATCAAATGAACTTTCAGTCAAATGAACTTTCAGTCAAATGAAATGTCGATCATATGATAGGAACCCATATATATATATATATATATATATATATATATATATATGTGTGTTCATCTATTTATATATTTATTTATCTATTTATATATATATATATATATATATATATATATATATATATATATATATGTATATATATATATATATATACATATATATATATATATATATTCATCATATTTATTACTATTTATGACAAAAAATTGTTTTAGTTAGTATATTATGATGTGTATCAATGTGTTTGCTTTTAATGGCATTAGAAAATATATATATTTATTTATTTAACAGGTGCATAGATTTTTTATTCCCATTTGAGCCTATGAGAATTGCTAATGTGATCATGTGATGGGGGGTGACTAAGCATTGTACACTATGTGCTTATTGTTTCTGATGAAGTCAATGGCTTAAGGCCAACAAAAGCGCTAAAATAAAGTTGTCTGCTGTGGTAATTTCCAGTTTGGTTCCTGCTTCACTGTGCTTATCAGAATTTAACATTCCTGTGTGAGAAGTACATATCTCTCAGATCTTTGCAGATCGTGGAAGTCGTAAAACAATAAAACACTTTTACATTTTAAACCTAGTAATTTTCCTCCAAGACAATACAAAAACTTCAAGCTCTAGACATTGTGGCTGCTACTGAACTGAAACTGAGAGATAACATCTTTTGTTTATGGCCCAGCCATAAAGTAACCTAACCTCAACTATTCTTAAGTTTTGCAGGTTAATCTTCTATGTTTCAGCAAGTTATGCTTTAGTTACATTCTTGAAGCTCAGTACATACCATGCAGTTCTGTATAAATCATATCAATATTCACAAATAACATAGAATTATTTACAAAATTCCAGATAGCTGGGCTAGCAGCGTGACACAACGGGTTTGTGAAAAACAGTATATAAATGAAGAAACTTTGATCTGTTTGGAAAATGAAGCATCTGAGGAAGTGTGAAAATATAAACAACAAAACCTAGATATTTTTGAAAAGTATAAAAAAGAAATATAGACATTGGAAAAAAAGAGTGATTTGATATGGTGTAATATTTATGCAAAGGCGAAAGACAAATTAATCAACATAAAGAAGGCAGCTCCAAAGATATTCGAGAAGAAATACCGGCAAAGGCATCCAAACATTGAAAATTTTGCAATACAAAAAATAATATCAAAACGAGGGAGTGTAAAAAAAAAGATTAGTAAAGCAGAAGTTAAAAAAATAGAAAGTGAAGTTATGGAGTGCCTGCGAAGTGAAGGATTTAGTGTAGAAGGTCTAACACAAGCATCACAGCATGATGGAACTAGTCCCCAAAGTAAGGGAAAACAGGAAGATCAGGAGACATCTGAAGAAGACAATGGACATGTGAAAAAAAAAGAGATTTAATATGGTGTAATATCTATGCAAAGCAGAAAGCAAAATTAATCATTACAAAAAGAGCAACACCAAAGATATTTGAAGAGAAATACAGGCAAATGAACCTGGGCATGGAAAACTTTATAATACAAAAAATAAGAAGACAAAGAGAAAAACTAGAAAAAGAGTTTAGTAATGCAGAAGTTAAAGAAATAGAAAATGAGGTTATGGAGTACCTCCAAAGTGAAGGATTCAGTATAGAAAATCTAATTCAGAAAGTATCACAACAGGATAGAGCAATGGACCTCCAAATTAAGGCAAAACCACTGGAATGGGAAGCAACTGATCAGGTGCCATATAAAGATATTCTGGAGCCTTCCACAGGAAACCAGTACAAGTGTTCACTTGAAGCTGGACAGCAAGGGAAGGAACAGGAAACTGTGGAAACTCTGATGCAGTCAATGTTGAGGATTGATAGGCCGGTGAGTTCCCATATGACAGAGCAACATATGGCACAAGATGAAACTGAAAAGAATGTCCCACAGGAAGTTGGAAGAGAACTTCCTATGGAATAACCGCAGGAAATGGAAAACAAAAAATGTGCACTCAGTCTAGAAGAAAACAAGCTAAGAGAAGAGTTGCTTGATTTAATAGAGATAGATAGACATATTAAGATGAACAAAAGAAATAGACTCCAGAAGGTCAATAAAAAACAAAAAGTCAGAAGTTTGATAAAACAAATGAACACAGTAATTAGGACTGTCCATAGAGATCCATGTGATATAACAGAAGTAAACAGGATATATTACTGTGCAGCTAAATTAATAACTGATAAAGTTTTACCACAAGAACACAGGGTAGTGAGGGAAAGGAAGGGGAGAAATCGAATACCATCATGGAAGTATCAAATAGGGAAAACTATAAAGCAATTAAGTCAAGAAGTGTCACTGTTAGAAGACTATACAAGAGGGAACAGATCAGCAAAAATACTTAGAAAGATAGATGTGATAAAAGCAATGCACAGTATTAGATCAGGATCTATCGTGAACTATTGAAAATAATTAACTAAAAACCAAACCCCCTAATAATGGGCGACTTCAACTACCCCACCATTAACTGGGAAAACTACTCATGTACCAACTCCTTCACTCAACGCTTTTCTGGAATTAATAAATTCCAATGCCCTGAATCAAATTATCCACACCCCCACCAAGGGCAACAATATCCTAGACCTAGTCATTACTAACATGAGTGACCAGTGTTCCACACCTGAAGTCAACCCCTTATTGGTCAGATCTGACCATAAGCTAATCACCCTAGATATCCACATCCCGGCCCCATCCCCCATGAAGGAAACCACGGTAAAAAATTTCTCCAAAGCCAACTTCATGCTTCTTAAGACAGAAGTGGTGAACTTCATGACACCCATGCAGATGGACAATACAGTTACGGCTGCTGAATCCTACACAAATGCACTCTATAAGCATTGGATAGTACTATCCCAAACAGAATCAAGACACTATCCTCCAAAAAAAGGAAGCCAATCTGGTGGTCCCCTGCCATAAACAAACTCTACAACAGAAGGAAGAAACTGTTGAAAAAGAGAGTAATATCCCATGAGTGGAGGAGCTCCATGGTCAGCCTCAGTAGGAAGCTGAGATCCTCCAAAGCTAGCTACGAAAAAAAAATCTCCATTGATTCTAGGGACAACCACAAAGCATTCTATAGCTATGTCAAGAATCTCAATGGCAACACCTAGATCTGCTCTGAGTTACAGCACAATGGCATGAAAATTACAGAACCAACTGATATTGCCAACATTTTGGCAGATAGGATCAATGCTAACTTTACCCCCCTCTTACTCCCTAAAGGGCCCATATCTATACAGGAAGAATGTAGAGTCCCTGTAATCACAACTATGCAGGTAAAAGCTGCACTCTCTAAAGCCAAAAACACAGCATCCATGGAACCGTACAACATCCCAGGCTGCGTTTTACACAAACTTCAAAATGAACTGGCTCCCCACCTAAACACCATGTTCAATCATAGCCTCACGTTAGGCTTTGTGCCCACTGAATGACACACAGCAACAGTTATCCCACTCCACAAAGGGGGAGCCATCACTGATCCTGGGAATTATCACCCTATTAGCCTGACGAGCCTGGTCTGTAAGACCATGGAACATATCATCATGGAACTCATAAACAAAGACATTGGTAACCTCCAAACTCTGGATCCCACCGAGTTCAATTTTGTGAAAGGCAGATCATGCCTCCTGAACCTGACCCACTTCTTTGAGGCAGTCACCAAAGCCGTAGACAAGGGTAAAGTGGTTCACACAGCCTATCTTGACCTTGACAAGGCTTTCAACACCATCCCCCATTCTGGTATTATAGCTAAACTCACTAAACTAGGTATAAATCCTTAAGTCACAAAATGGGTTGCCAACACTGACAGAACTCACACTGTAAAAGTTGCAGACTCCAAATCTGACTTCAAACCAGTGACAAGTGGAGTACCACAGGGTTCAGTCCTGGGAACTCTCCTGTTTGGTATCTACTTCTCTGAAGTACAGCCTAACACAGAAGGTCTTTGGCTAACGAAGTTCACAGATGACTGCAAGCTAGGAGCCATAGTTGAGTCCCCAAATGATGTGGACATCCTATAGAAGGGCCTCACTGAGACAGATGCCTGGTGTCAGAGCCATGGCCTCAAGCTCAGTGCCAAAAAGTGCATTGTCATCCCCTTTGGTAAAAACTCTGTACACATGAATGATCACATAGGTGGCAGTCTACTTAATGCTGAATGTGTGATAAGAGACCTTGGGACCCAGGTGGACAGTAGTCTCTCCTTTGATAATCACATTGCCACAGTAGTCAGGAAATCCTTCTATGTGGCACACCTCATCACAAAAGGGTTCTCATCCAGGAAAAAAGAGGTCATTGTTCCCCTCTACTCGACACTCATTAGACCCATTATAGAGTACAGCACCCCTTTTGGAATGTACCTCACAAGACATCTGCAGCAGCTGGAAAGGCCACAGAAGTACCTCACAAAGAGGATTACTGGCCTCAAACAGATGCCCTACACTGACAGTCTCAAAAAACTCCAGCTTTACTCCATAGGATATCACCTACTCCGAGGTGATCTCTGCCTAACATATAAAGCTATGTCAAACCCAAAGCTGTTGGACATGCTACACCTAAAGAAATCCCAATCCCTCCAAGCTACACACTCTAGGGACCTAAACCTTGTTACCACAATAAACAGGACATGCTGGAGGGATAGATTCCTGTCCCAGAGACTTCCCATACTCTGGAACAAGCTAACCATCTATGTCAAGCAATGTTTTTCATTAGCACTCATCAAGAAAAATCTTGATGAGTGGATGGGAAATAGGAAATACACCCCGGGGATCACTTCTATGTCTCTGCTGGACAGTGGCACAGGAAAATAACTTTCTTGGGTGGAGTAAGCTATGGAACCTTGCTGACTAGGCTTACGTAGGCCCTTGGGCAGATAGCCTAGTACCTACCTATGAACCTATGAACTTTCTCTGACATCTGTTAAAGCAAGAAAAAAGGATCCCCAAAGGGGTACTTAGCTTTAGAAGACTTCTGGATGATTCAATTCTGTGGCTCTGCTCGACAGGGGCACAGGAAATTTTCTTTCTTGGGTGGCATAAGCCAGGGAACCTTGTTGACTAGGTTTACTTAGGCCCTTGGGCCAATAGCCTAGTACCTCACTATGAACCTATAAACTTAAAAATTTCAGCACAGGTGGAAAAACTTAGAAGATTCACAGATAAATATAAAAGAAAAGTACAGTATAAGTAATTTATTGATGACCTAAAAAAGTTTTATAGAGAATTGGGAAACAAGGTAAAAGGAATTGAAAGACCACCAAAAAAAGAAGAAATAGATACATTTTGGAGAAGTATCTATGAAGATCCTGTGGAACATAACAACGATGCTAAACGGATAGAAGAAGTAAAAGAAAATAAGAAGTTTAAAGGTACAGGATATGAAATGCGCTGAAGTAACAGTCAAAGAGATTGAAACAAAGTTAAGAAAAGCCTCTAATTGGAAAACCCCAGGCTCAGATGCAGTACCTAACTGTTGGTTAAAAGTATTAATACCTTTGCACAAAGATTTAGCCATGAGTAAGAACTATTATATGCACACCCCGAACAGACACCAACCTGGCTAACAACAGGAAAAACAATGTCCCTACTTAAGAGTGAACCTGCAAGCTACCCTAAAAATTATAGACCAATAACCTGCCTTCCAAAGATATATAAACTATACAATTGAATTGATGCCGACAGAGTTTATAGTTATTTAGAAGAAAACTCAATTATGGCAATAGATCAAAAGGACAATAAAAGAAAGTCATATGGAACAAGTTAAAGTCATAGTGGAGAACTGTATAAAGGGGAAGAATTTAAGTATGGCATGGACTGACTACAAAAGAGCATTTAATAGTATCCCACATTCACGGATAAAAGAGTGCTTAAAATGTATTAGGTACACCATACACTGATCGATTACTTTACAGTGACCATAAAACAGTGGCAGACCACTTTGCAATTACACCATGATAAAGGACAAATTATTATTCCAGGGACAAAAATTCAAACAGGGATATTCCAGAGTGACTCTCTGTTACCGCTGCTATTCTGCCTTGCCCTTAACCCATTAAGTTGTCTACTTAACAGCTTAGGCCATGGCTATAATTTGGCTCCTAGAAAACAACAAAGTGTAAAGATTTCTCATCTTCTCTTTGTCAATGATTTAAAACTGTATAGCTCATCAAATGAGGAACTGAAAGCACAACTGCAAGTACTCAAAACTTTTTCAGATGATATAAGAAAGTCATTTGGTCTTGATAAATGTGCAAAAGCAACCTTTAAAGCAGGAAAACTGCAGCACCAAGAAAATATCAGTTTGTGACAGAAGCGTGATATAAAAAAACTTGAGCAAGAGGGAGTGTATAAATATTTTGGAATTGATGAAGGATCAACAATAAAACATGATCAAATGGGAATAAAACTTAATAAAGAATACTTTAGAAGACTTAAATTAATCTTGAAAACAGCATTGACATCTAGGAACAAAATCCAAGCTATAAGCCAATTTGCTCTTCCTGTCCTAACTTCCAATTTTGGAGTAATTGACTGGCTCCAAAATGTATTGGATAGATTAGATAGGAATACAAGATGGATGCTTCATGCTCATCAAATGATTTTTAAAAATCAGTGCATACCAAGATTATATATTCCCTGTTCTGAAGGAGGGATGGGCCTCCTTGAAATTGATTACATGTATACATCTGCAATCATGGGACTCCACACATATCTGCTGACCTCACAACACCCAAATGTAGTGAAAGTTTTGAAACATGAGGAGAATAAATCTAAGATGACTTCCCTGCTTAGGCTAGCAGAAGCATAATGGCATCAAGCAGGAATGAAAATCAAACCATGAGTAGATAAAAAATCAGGCAGCAGCTGAATGTGCCAAAAAAACAAAAGAAAGAATATAAGGTGAAGGACCAGATGAGAAGGCAAGAAATGTGGAAAATTCATAAATATAGTTGCAAGTATAGAAAACTTCTGGAAGAACCTCATGTTGATCAGGAATGAAGGCAGAAATGGTTAAGGAGAGGCAAATTCAAACCAAGAGATGAAAAGTTAATATTGGTGGCACAAGATAGTGGGCTATGTACACGTTGTTTTACAAAGTCCATTGAACATGTGGGAGAAACAGACAAATGTAGGTTTTGTAAAACAGAATTGGAAACAGTTGTACACTTCATTGCTGGCTGTGACATACTAATGGCAGAAGGACTGTATACTGAAAGACATAATAATGTGGCAAGACTTTTGCACAGGGTATTGAAGTGGCTGAAAAACACTGGAAACATGAGCCACAAAGCATCATAGAAAATGATGAAGTCTACATTACATGAGACCATCCATTACCAACAGTTCAAAAGATAGATGTTAGAAAATTGGATATAGTGGTCCATGAAAAGAAGATAGAAGTAGCATTGATCATTGAAATCACCACGCCCAGTAACTACAGTGTCTTGTGTACAGAGAGGCACAAAGTCACAAAATATCAGGATTTGCAGGCAGAGATGAGAACAATGTGAACGAAAGATACCCAGACAGTTCCAATAGTAGTAGGAGCAACAGATCTCACAAAAAAGAAACTACAATCATATTTAGATATGTTACCAATACACTTGGACATCGTTGACAAACTCAGGAGTTTAGGTATAAACCCTTATGTCACCCAGTGGATAGCCAGCTGGTGCACAGACAGGACTCAGGAGGCTAGAATGGGGTATTCACCTCTAGAAAGAGGGGAGTCACAAGCAGAGTCCCTAAGGGTTCAGTCCTGGGATAGCTCCTTCTTGCCAGTTACTTCTCCGAATTCAAGGTCAATGTCAGTGGTCACTGGCTGACTAATTTTTTCAGATAATTTCAAATTAGGAGCAGTCATAGAATCTTCCACCGACACAAATGTTCTCCAGGAAGGGCTGACACAGACAAATAATTGGTGTCAGAGCCATGGACTAAAACTAAATGCCAAGAACTGCATAGTAGTATCCATTGGGAAGTCATCCACTCCTGGTGACTATCATATTGACAACATACCCCTAAGAGTTTACTCAGTAGTCAGGGACTTGGGGACACACATAGGCAGTAATCTAGCCTTTGACCATCATGTGTATAATAGTGAGGAAATCATTCTATGCTGTGCAACTTATAAACAAAGGTATAGCATCTAGGTTCAAGGAAGTCAATGCTGCACTGTATTTGGCATTCATCAGATCTATCATTGAGTGCAATGCTCCCTTTGGTATGTACCTAACCAGGCACATCTAACAACTGGAACATTCACAGAGGCCTCACTAAAATAATACAGGACATATGTAATATGTCCTATGCAGACTGCTTCAAGGCCCTATCCCTGTATTCTGTTGTTGAGGGGAGATATATGCCTGGCATATAAGACATTGTCAGACCCCACCCTGATGGACCTCCTGCATATCCACAAAACAAACTGCACCAGAATTAGCCATTGTAAATTCTTAAACCTTGCCTGTGATATAAATAGGACCTTCTGATGAGACAGGTATGTATCCGAGAGACTACCCTTTCTCTGTAATAGGCTCCCCATCCATGTGCAGCAGAGTTCCTCCCTAACCCAATTTATGTATACCTTGGACAATTGGATTGGGAAAAGGAAATACAATCCTGGTTTGGCACCTATGCCTCTAATGGACACAGGCCTCCTGTAAAAGCTTCATCTACCAAGCCCCTGCTTGCACCTATCAAGGATACCAAACTTGTCAGAGATTTGGGATGAATGGCTAGACTTAAAAAGGCCTAGTTGTTAACCTAGTAAACACCTGTGAACCTATGAACCTAAGTAAGCATGCATATATGTTAAGTAACAGACAGTAGTATGTTGTTAAAATATATGGCCCAGCATTTCTGGAATTAGATTAAAATGCACACTTGTGCATGCGCACACACACACACACGCACACACACACACACACACACACACACACACACACACACACACACACACACACACACACACACACACACACACACACACACACACACAAAACATATGCAATGGTTGGAACACCCACAAAGGTTCCTTACCAGGAGAACCCAGGCTATAAACACTCTGTCATATATGGATCATCTAAAAGCCATATCTCTATATTCTGTCTCCTACAGGTTACTGAGAGGTTATCTATGCCTGGTATGTCAGGCATCCTCAGGTCCAGCTGTAATGGACCTTTTGCACATCAGCAGAATGAACAGCATGAGAACCACTAGTTACAATGATTTAAATTTTGCTTGTGACATAAATAAGGCATGTTGGTGAGACAGATACATGTTGCAGAGAATCCCATGCCCTGGAGCAGGCTTCTCATCCATGTGAAGCAGAGTCCAACCCTAAACTTAGTACTCCAAAAATAGTGAGCTTGTCTCTGTGCTTCCCTTCCAAAGCACAGTTGGAATGTTCAGTACATCAATATTCTCTTACTTGCTGGCCTCCAACTGGCTTGGACTGATTTCTGAAATGTCACTAGTAGTATTAAAAGTATGGAATTGATGACATTGAGATATCTTGAAAGTTAAACTATTTACCAGCAAGTATGCCCCCCTCCCCCCAAATATCTGTGCATTCTTCTTAGCACTGTGATGTAAATACAATTACATGCAGAAGGGTGTAGCAACTGATCATGAGCCCAGTCCACAAAAATAAGAAACCCTGCCTGGGTAGCCATCAAGCTGTCCTGTGTCTGCTGTCCCATACTGCCCCATACAGCCCATTCATTAGTCCAGGAAGCAAGACCCAAGCAGCAAAGAGCATCACCCATATGAAGTAGGGGGGTTGTAAACACTCTGACCCCTCTGCACATCTGCAAAATTTCCAGGGTGTAGCACCAATGTGCATCACCTAGGGCATGTCACCCACTTCTACAGGTGATGTAACCCCTCAGAACTACCTTCCTTCCCTTGAAACCATCACTCCCAGCAGTGTAGGTAGGGTGGGATGAGATGGGCAACAATCCCAAATTCAAAGTGTTGGGGGTTGCCATCAGCCAATCCTGATCTCTCTTTAATGTAATAAAAGCTTTTAAAAGCTGGTATTCCATTTGCTGTTAAACGTGAGTGCTATAGTGATCCATGTGTGGTCTAAATTGTACCAACAGCTTGCTACATTATAGCAAACAGTTTGCTACAATTTAAAAGTAAAAGAAAAAAATGTTTTTGTTTTAACTAAAACCTGATCATTGTAGCGTTATGAGCAGGTAAGATATAAACTGTAGCAACTGTATGCTGCATTTGTAGCAAGCAGTTTGTTACATTTTAAACATATTTTTTTAAACTAAAACATGAGCAGTATAGTGCTCCATGCAGGCAGGGTATAAACTGTAGCAACTGTTTGTTACAGTTGTAGCAACTACTAGCAAGCAATTTGCTACAGTTTAAAAAGATTTTTTTTAACTAAAACATGAGCACTGAAGCACTCTGTGTGGGCAGGTATAAAATGTAGCAAATGTTCATTATGATTTAAAAGAATAAATGTGCCAGCAGGGGCGGCTCGGCTATAGGAAACAAAAGAAAAATCTGTGAAACAAGAACACAAAAACAAAAAAAAAAAAATCATGAGTCCCGACTCCTCTCCGCATGCGCGGACACATTGGGGAACTCAGACTGCCTTTATCAGCAGTCCGGATACAGACAAAGTGATACCCAGGAATCTGTGTGGTGACAACCACACAGAACAGAGGAGCTCCGGACTGCTTCAGTTGCAGGCAGAACCAATGAGGACTGAGCTCTCACAGGGACTTCACTGCTGCGTGGGCTTCATTCATGAGTATGTGGATTATACTGCTGGACAAAGGCTTCAGGTAGGTGTAGAAATGGTCACTGGCTGGATTGTGGGCTTTGTTCATGAAACAGGTAGGTGTGGATTATACTGCTGAACACATTTTTTACAGCAGGTAGGTGAAGGCTTCATGACATGGATTATACTGCTGGACAAAGGGTAGGTGAAGGCTTTATGACATGGATTATACTGCTGGACAAAGGGTGTGTGTGTGTGTGTGTGTGTGTGTGTGTGTGTGTGTGTGTGTGTGTGTGTGTGTGTGTGTGTGTGTGTGTGTGTGTGAAATGCCCCAGTTGCTATATACTAGTGGCTAGAGAGAACAATGGTGGTGGGTAGAGATACTCAGGCTTGAGCCCTGTACCCTGGATGCAGGTGGCAAGGACCTGAATTCCCTATCCACCACCATTTCTAAAAAATGTGCATATTTTTGCTTCATATTTGTTCTGTTCCTCATAAAGTCTGTGGTTTCTGTATCTACATTTTTCCTTGCAAAATCTGTAGTGCAGTGGTGCACTGGTAGCATTGCTGCCTGACAGCTACAGGTTCTCTGGTTTGATTCTTGGCTGGGGTGCCTTCTGGGTGGAGTCTGCATGTCCTCCCATCTTACAAAGATGTGTCTACAGTTTCTCCCTGCTCTGCTGAAAATTGTCTTTTGTTCCAAGTCAGACTAGTTTCCTGGTTAAATGTTTAAAAATAACAGCCATTTGAATTTCAGACTTCATATTCTTCAGAAAGTACATGGTAACACAAAACCATTTATTCTAGCAGTTGTCTAAGTTTATAACATGGATATTTGAAATTTGTCCCTATTTTTGGGACTGTATTCCCCCATTATTGGCTTCGTCCAGGTATTTTGTGCTAAGGTTGAGAGCTGTCTATGGTGAGAACTGAATTCACTGAATGTTTGGGGGCTGTATCCCCCCCATTACTGTCTTTTTTCACATGTTTTTTGCTAAGAGGTTGAGAGCTATGGTGAGAACTGAATTCACTGAATATGTTTAGGGGCTGTATTCCCCCATTATTGGCTTTGTTCAGATGTTTTGTGCCAAGAGGTTGACAGCTATGGTGAGAACTGAATTTGCTAAATGGTAGCCATTTAAGTTTGTCTTCCTCTCTTTCACAAAACAGCTGATTTGGCATAGTGGTATATTTCTCTGACTGTTTTGCACAGGGTCCCCTGGGTTAAAGACGTGGCAGTGAAATGTATGGTGGTAACACAGCATTTTATTCTAGCAACTTTCCAACATTATACAAGCAATGTTTAAAATGTGTCCCTGGTTTTTGGGCTTTTGTCCTCCCCCCCCAAATAAATTTCGGCTTTTTCCAGATTTCTTGTGCTGCAATGTTCAGAGATACAACTGCGTGTCGAGTAGATTTTACAAGGAGTTGAGAGTTGCAAGGGAACAAAACTTTAGTGCTGCTTATTCTGCATCTGCTTGCATTGTTAATAGCACAACAAGTAGTGTACTTGCTTTTGTTGCAGAAGGCTGTGGGTTCTACTCCAACAATAGATTGATGCATTGCTGATACTGTACTGTGCTGTAAAGGGGGTGTATGCTGCAGTCCTTTTTGGCGAAGATACCTAGAGTAGTAACTATGAACCTATCAGTTTGCCATACAGTTCCTATTGCGATATTACTAGCTTATCATTTTTTTTAATGCATGCAACATAGGCAATTTATTCCTCAAGAGCAACAGGCACTTTATTTATAGATGAATAAACAATGACATATAATTTTTGCTAGCAGCAACCTCTTCATTGTTACAGATTTCTTTAATGTGGATTTATTTAGATGATTTTTACTACTTCAGAGATTGTGCATATTTACTGATACTGGTGGACTGTAGAAGGTTGAGTAGCCTTTTATGATGGAAATGTTCTGAACTGGGTAGTTTTGTCATTGGTGCATGCATTTTGTTTCATTGTTTACTGGAAAAATGTTCAAAACAATAAATTTAAAATGCCCTCTAACAACTGTACTGTATTGTACAAGGAATACAATTTAATACAATCGGGAAGGTGTATCAAAGAGCATGTGTATGTTTCGTGTTCAAGGGGCCTATGATTTGAAAACAGCCCAAAAGGGGCCTATGATTTAAAAACAGCCCAAAGTTAATCTTTATCTGCCACTGGCAAAATGTATTTTCTTTGAATGTGGGTTTCAATGCTGTTTCAATGCATGTGAGTTTCAAGGGCAGAGAAGTTTTAATGCTAAGTCTGTTTTCATTGCGAGACTGCATTGCTTTGTTTAGCAGATATCTATTGGGGTTTGTGCTGTAAAAATGCAAAATAAAACTTTCAAATGAAATCCAAATAATCGCAGAAGTAAAGCAGTATGCACATTACAGTGTTTATGATAAATGGGGCAAAATAACCAAGGAATGGGACATTGGCATGGTTGCAGGAGGGAGGCTCCAATCGACCATGATTTTGAGAGGGGAAGGGCAGCAAACTCAGACAGCCCCGGTTGAACTATACCTCTCAGCTGTCTATATTTTTGCAGAATGAATAGATATTTGCTTCTTATTTTTGGTTTGTTCCTCATAAAATGTGTGGTTTTCTGGCAAATCATTTAGGAATAAAGTCACTAAAATACAGACATTGAGTTTTACATCATAACCTTCAGAAAAATGCATGCTAAAGCAAGACCTGTTATTCTATCAACTGTCTTAAGTTTATACAAGAGCAATTTTTAGTAGTGTTTGTATGTTCCTCCAATATATTTGGCCTAGTCCAGATTTCCTGCATTAACAGGTTGAGAGGTACGTGCAAATAAAATTGCTTTATAGAATTAGGCATATCCAAACCTCCCAACTGTCCCCGATTTTGGCTCAAAATGTTACTCTTCCCCTAATAATCCCTCTGCAAAATGGCAATTTTGGAAGAAAACATGGTAGGTTTACAATTAATAAATAACTGTAATAATCAGTTATAGATTACTTTTATTTCAGAAATGCATGTAGATTCCTTTATTTTGTCAGCTGCTCAAGTTAGCAGTACTAATATTAAAAAGTGTCCCTTCTTTGACAGGTTCCCAGCTGTATTGTGTGGCTAGTTTATATTTTTGCATCACATTTTTGGTCCATTTTTCATAAAATTGTATTTTTTTGCCAAATTAGTGGCAAATCATTAAAGACTGAAGTTAGAAAATAATGAAAGACATTTGAGTTTCAATTTTCGTACCTTTCAGAAAATTCATACTAATGCAAGACCTACTATTCTATTATCTTTCTAAGTTTATAAGAGCAATATTTAAAAACTGTCCTTATTTTTGGGCCTTTGTCCCACTTCTATGTATGGCTTTGTCCAGATTTCTTGCTCTGATGTTGAGAGGTATGACAAATGTGTCAGGGCCATTGCAGTCAGCCAGAGACATTTCAAATTGTGACAAACTTGTTGCACCCCACTCACCCATGTAGTGACTCTGGATGTGTCCAAGCAAGGCAAGGAGCAGTTATGCAGTGTAAATGTGCAGACTACCCCCCCCCCATCCAAGGTAAACACAAGTACTACAGTGGCCTTTCATCTGTCATTGATTTTGCAGAATGTTCTGGTTTCTGTCATATTTTTATACTGTTGATTTATGCTTATTATTATTCAGAAAGTGCCTTTTACTCTGTGTTTAAGTAGCAGTGCTTTAATGACCATCAGGTAAGCTTGTCTGATATTGTAAGATGCAAGTAAGTTTTAATAAGCAGTATTGCCAACATTGAAAGCCTTTCTGTTGTTGCCATGCAGAGAATACTTACATAACTAGATAACGTATAAGCCTTGGGTATTGAAAGGCATATGACAGCATTTTTAATAAAGGACAGGATTACATTATGTTAAGCTCATTACAGGCTTTACCTGCAAACTAAACAGAATGCCAGTCTATCATGTGTGGTCCATATCCTGTGCAGTAATCCTTTAAACAATATATGTTGAGCTTGTTTCTTGTTTGCTTTTCATTTTTTACTTTGATCATGTTTTCCCCATGAAACAAGTAGATAGTTGTCAGGCAGCAGGTCTTTTTTCGATAAGAAATATTTTTGCAAGTGGGGGTATCACAGAGATTGCTACTTTCAGCATGTTACTTGGTACTTTAATAAAGCTGAATACAAAATTATAATTAGAACTGGAGTGTAAGGAGAAGTGATTTGAGTTACGTGCTGCTTGTTTTTCTTATACTTGATTTTGACTGGCATTCCAGTGATGTATTTAAAAAGTAATTTATTTTTTCATGCCTCACATCCTTTTTGTTTCCATCTAGATATTAATTAAGCTGTCATGCAGCGAATGGATTGAAATATTTTTTTTTCTTCTACACTTCATTTTGTCTTGATTGGACTCACATAATGATGGTTTGGCACTCAGGGCAGCGTATTTAATTAACGTTTTTGTGGTTTTTGAGCATAGCTCCTCCCCTTTCTAGTTGGGCACACCCATTCCCATTGACCCCACACATTCAGCTGTCTCCTGCAGCCCCCCTTTGATTTGAAGTCACCAGCCACCACTGTGTGCCAGTAGAAGAAATGTCTCTTTTTTTCCTTTTTTTTTTTTTTTTTGTGGGGTGAAGGGGCATTGATCTAACTACATTAAGCCAATCACTTTTTTTTGCTCTTCACTTGAAAAGCTGAGGGATTGAGGTGCTGGGTCATAGCACCATCCCAGAGTGTTAATTGAATCAGCTATGCTTCTGATCACTCCTTTTGGGTTTGCAGACTCCACCAGGGAGTGGAAATGAGTGATTCTAGTTTTATGGGTTAAAAGGAGAACAAAAGTGAAACCGAGTATAAAACATGTATGATATCGACATATGGTAATGGAAGCAAACAAGTTCAAGATGTTATTACTAAGAACTGGACTAGTATTCTTACTAGCTTTGATTTCACTGACAAGCTTGGTAAAGGACCTAGATTCGTTTACAAGAGGGGGTGGAATTTGAAAAAAATAGTTGAAAGTAATAAAAACAGGAAAGTAGGCAAGCTAGGATGTCAAAATGTGGTACTTGTCCACATTATTGATTTATTTATGAGGCTTCCAGTATCACTGTAGCATCTTATCCCGGCATCTTGAGTGGAGAAGGATAATTTAGCTACAGTACAGTTAGTGTGGTCTGTCTTGCACAGGGTATGACTTGTACTGCATTCTATGTTGATAAGACAGAGAGGGCATTAAGACAGCAAATTTAGGAACATATGTATGCAGTGGAAAAGAAAGATGTTAAAAATGCCGTATATAAGCACAACACTGAATGCAAAGATTTCAAGAAATTTTTGTTTTTTGTGCTTGAAAGATTCTGTATTAATATTATTGGAGGTGACTGGGAATCATATTTAGAAAAAAAAGAGTTATTGTGGCAAATAAGATTAAATGCCACTCAATACCCTGGCATTAATGATAACATCTCAATTAATAGTGTGTTGATATTAAAATTAGGTGAGTTATAAATACAAATATAAATATATATATATATATATATATATATATATATATATATATATAAAATTGACATTAGTATTTATAAATGCTTTATAGGTAGAAATTATTTTTATGTGCTTGTATGATTAAAGGGCAGTTCCCTGTACTTTCTCCTATTAACCTGATGCACTTGGGCATTCTGAGGCAGTGTAGCAACTGCCTCATGTACACAGACAATCCTCTCCTTTTACCTCCCAACACTCAGACTTGTGAGAGATGCACTTATATCACCAAACTGGAAACTATGCACTCTCCAGCCAAGACCGGACTAGCTGCTCAAGAGGCGAAGGTCAACACCTCCACCACACCACATGGAACACATAGCCCTCAAGAACACCCACTAATTTGCTGTGAGTTGCTGCACAATGGTACCTTCTATAATGAGCCAACAGATATTGCCAATATACTGGCTGACAGATTCAGCGCCAACTCTACCCCCCCCCCCCCAAGGACCAATCACAGCACCAGAAGAATGCCAGGCACACAGCATTGCTGCAACACAGGTTAAAGCTACATTGTCCAAGGCCAAGAATACTGCTTCCATGGGACCCCATAATGTCACTGGCTGTGTTCTCCATGAACTACAAAGCAAATTGGCACCACATCTGTGTGCCCTGTTCAGTCACAGCCTCATCTCAGGCTTTGTCCCTACCGAATGGTGCACTGCTACAGTCATTCCTCTCCATAAAGGGGGAGTGACTACAGACCCTGGGAATTATCACCCCATTAGCCTGATGAGTCTGATATGTAAAGCTATGGAGCACATTATCCTGGACCTGATTAACAAAGACATAGGAAATCTCCAAACTCTAGACCCCAAGCAATTTGGCTTTGTGAAAGGGAGATCATGCCTGCTCAACCTGGTTGGCCTCTTTCAGTCAGTCACCAGGGCTGTGGATGAAGGTAAGGTAGTGCATACAGCCTACCTTGATCTGGCCAAGGCCTTTGATACCATTCCTCACTTTGGGAATTATTGATAAACTCACCAAACTAGGCATCAACCCCTATATCACTAGGTGGGCTGCAAATTGGATTACAGATAGAATGCACAGTGTGAAAGTAGCGGACTCCAAGTCAGACTGCCGAACAGTCACAAGCGGAGTCCCACTGGGTCCTTTCCTGTTCGGCATCTACTTCTCAGAAGTCCTGGTCAACACAAAGAGATTCTGGCTGAACATGTTCACAGATGACTACATGCTGGGAGCAATTATTAACTTCCCAAGTGATGCAGACATCCTACAGAAAGGTATCACTGAGACCAATGACTGATGTCAAAACCATGGCCTTAAGTTTAATGCCAAAAAATGCGTCCTCATCTCCTTTGGTAAAAACTCAGTTCCCACTAATTACCACATCAATGGGAGCCCACTAAACACTGAAGGTGTTATATGAGATCTGGGAATGCAGGTTGACAGCAACCTCTCCTTCAACCACCACATTGCCACTGTGGTCAGAAAGTCCTTCTATGTGGCACACCTCATTACCAAGTGTTTTGCATCCAGGAAGAAAGAGGTCATCATCTCTCTCTCTCTACTCTTCCCTCATTAGACCAATCATTGGGTATAATGCCCCATTTGGCATGTACCTCACTAGACACCTGCAACTGCTGGAGAGGCCACAGAAGTACATCACAAAGGGGATCCCAGGCATTAAACACATGTCCTACACAGAAAGACTCAAAAGACTCCAGCTATTCTCTGTCTCATATTGCCTACTTAGAGGCAATCTCTGCTTGACTTACAAAGCCATGTCTGACCCAGCTCTGTTAGAAATGCTACATCTAAAGAAATCCTAATCCCTCTGCACCACATGCTCCAGAGACCACAACCTCATTACTACAATCAACAGAATATGCTGGAGGGACAGGTTCCTCACCCAGAGACTGCCCATGCTCTGGAACAGACTGCCCATACATGTCAAGCAGAGTACCTCGCTGTCCCTCTTCAAGAGAAATCTTGAAGAGTGGATGGGTAATAGAAAGTTCACCATGGGGATCACTCCAGTGGCTGTACTTGATAGAGGCACTGGGAACTAATGTCGGGCGGCATGATGCCAGGACACTTCTATGGCCTAAACTTGTAAAGGCTCCAGGGCCAATAACCTAGTACACACCTATGAATCTGTGGATATTTATTCAACTTAATAACCTGGTTCTTATGCATTATGTTAGTTTCTTGAATTGTACTATTTTATTCTTGTTGTCCTAGTGCTTTAAGAGATGATTAGTTTATTAATTTATGTTTTGATTGTTTGTATTATAAAAAGAAAGGGGTTTATAATGTACTTTATCTGATGATGTCTCGTACTCTAACTGACAAAAGTGCTTATATTTTGTATTCTTAAAGTTGGTTCTCCCATGGCTTGGCAACATTTTTTATTTTATTTTAACTTATAAAGTCATTCACAAAATCTCATATCCAAGACCAACAGTTTCCTATTCTGGGCTCAAATTTCTCTGCACATTTGTCAGAGCAGCCATATGAAAGGGCACTCTGCTTGCACAACTAAAGTATGGGTTTATCACTATTTGCTTTCACCTGAAACAAAAACACCACAACACTCCAGACCATTTCCAGTGTAATTTGCCATTTCATTGATAAATCCTCTTATAATGAGCACCATTGTCTCACTCTTTTGAAGCTCAAATGGCTTGCAGTACAAGACAGAGCAAATGTCTTCCTAGGATCCATATTCTTCAAACAACTCCACTGGGACACACCATCTCTACTAAATATGAAACTCACTGCACCCACCCCAACACACAGTCTTAGAAACCAGTCAGCAGCTGGTCCAACACTACAAGCACCCAGAACAATATGACCGCAGCTTCTTTATTATAACACCTTAACTGTGGCAATTCCACACACCAGGAATTACTGGCATCTCCAATTACTCCTATGTCTGGCTTCAACTTAAACACTTCTTACAGAAACAATATAAATGTAAATGCCTCAATGCTGGACATATCACATTAACTAATCCTACCCAAACACTTCCACACTGAGCTACTCACATCTACTAGCTCCCTGTAGCCTGTAGCTATTTAATTTTTAAATACGTACAAAGACTCTTTCTATGTTATCTAGATACTAGCATTTACTTCTTTCTATTTTCCAATATGCATAGCTACGTACAAATATTATCTGCTCACAACGTTTCACTGCTATATGTTAAGAGATAAGGACAAGTATGTATTAAGTACTATCTTAATAGTTTCACTACTACATTTGAACTAGTTATTGGTACCACTAAAATGTTTGTACAATTTTATTGGTTCTATGTATCACTGATTTTTGCTGCATGCACTTGTTGCCTGATTATTAAATGCAACCTGGGCTGAACCTGAAATTGGTCAACACTGATCAGTGATCAGCACTCATATGGCATAGATGGATAAAGCCCTGACACCATGACAGCTGACCTGAGTTCAGTTAGAAATGGAGGGGGATGGGCATGCCCATCCTGGGTGGGAAGGTGTTCATTGATGATGCCCCCGAAGGGGAGGCATTGTCAAAAGAGAGATTCCCCTTGAGATATCATTGATGAGTCTGTATGTGAACAGGGAAAGGGAGTAGGTAGGGCATATATAAGAACCCCCAAGGACAGAAGTACAGATGACTATATCCCCCAGGGCACACTTAAGACCCACAACCAGCTTGAGTGATACTGGAGAAGTCCAGTCGAAAGGCGGATGGCTGGTAGACCTGGCATAGGTGTGTGGCACTGGAAACCAGGCCAGCAGAATGAGGTCCAAGGTGAAGAAAATATACATCTATCTATCTGTATATGTATATCTACCTATCTATATGTATAGTGTATGTATATATATATATATATATATATATATATATATATATATATATAAACATATATATATATATATATATATATATATATATATATATATATATATATATATAATGTGTGTGTGTGTGTGTGTGTGTGTGTGTGTGTGTATGTGTATGTAAATACATAAATGAATTAATAATTAATGGTGAGTGAATGTGTTTATGTGTGTGAGTACATAGCAAAGGTGTCAGGACTAGCCCGTTGTATAAATTGCAGCCTCACACCTGTCCTTCAGAACATTAAGCATTATAAAAGAAGATTACAATGCTACATGACTATGGAGGTTTTCTAGCCTGAACATGTCAACCGTCCTTTCATTCATTTTTTTTAATGCTTCTGGAGTTATTTAGTTCCACAAAGTCATGTATGCTTCCATATTACTTTTGTGGATGAATGAAATGTTATATGACCCAGAATGCAATTACTAAAACTAAATGATGACATTTTGGAATTTGCAATCCTCCATTGTCAAATATTTGAAACAATGAAACCATTATGTCTTTTGTTGTACCCTGACAGTTGAGATAGCTATTCACCCATTGTCTCATAAAGTCAGTAATATTCATTTATGTCCAAACCATTCATTGTTGTATATTTAAATGAAAGCATCAGTTTTTAAACGCACCACATATGAAATGGTCTGTTATTATTTTTATCTACTTTCCCACCAATCACTCACCCATCCCATTGCCAGTCTACCATACTAAATGTTCACTCATCTGTCCCATCTGAAGGTGTAAAATAACTATCCTCTATGAATCATACTGGTATATTCCCACTGAGAAGAACGAGTCCACCATTTCATGGCTGCTTATCAAGCCACCATGGAGCTCGGACTGAGGAAACGGATTATTTTATCCTTGATAAGCAGTATTTTTGCTGTTTAGTGAGTGTAAAATATAAAAAAAGAAGCCTTGACTGCAAACTGAATTAAGCAATGCAATGATGTTTACTGAACTTCATAACTTTAATTCATTCAGAAAGTGTTTCAGTTCATACATGTTTACCTTTTTAGCTTTGGATTTTCAGTATGTCATTTATGGTAGCTCACAAATGCTTATCATAGTATAACCTTGTCTGATGTGTGATTTTTGCAGTAACTATGAAGAATCCCTTTTTGTGCTCTAGATGAAAATGTGTATCATTTTAATCAGGCTTGGACATAAAGAAATGAGAAAAAATGAGGGGAAAGCATGTTTGGACCTCCAAAATTATTAGGCTGCATTTGGTTTGGTGAATATAATTTTGTAACTTTGATAATATTTCAAATGTCTGCTTCAATATATACAGTTTAGTCATTTTTTACTACATCAAATAAATATAGTAGATTTTATTGTACAGTCCAAGATAATTATTTTGAAAGATGTATTATACAATGCAAATGACACTCTGAGCAAGATGTAAATATGCTGGGTCCCCTTCGGTAGATCGAACTTTTAAATGTTCGAAGATGATATGGCCGAGACCATAACCTCTAACATTTGAAGGTCCGAACAGACTGAATGGGCATCCGCATACAGAGCGGAATGGGATGATTTCCCTTTCTGCAATGTAGTGCGATCTCGGAGTTGGTATATTTACAGTTTAATTTTGTTTTTTTTTCTTTTTTTACTTCAGTGTTCAAACTATTACAAGTTCGAACATATGGTCACGGCCATATTTGGTTCGAACTTGTAATATATTTGATCTACTGAAGTAGATCCAAATATGCTACATGCCTTTTCCTTAGGCTAGGAGAAAATTTCAGTAGTTTAACCCTAAGTTTGCTAGACAGCCTTTTTCTCAAAAATCATCTCAAAATCAGGGACAGTTTTTAAATGATGAAATAAATACAGTAAATTCAGCTTTTTTTCATATTCTAGCAATGTTTTCCCAGAACTATGTTTCTTATGCAGTGTGTTTAAATACCTTTTAAGCAATACATAAATATTTAACTACTTCTTGCCATATGTTATAGCTACTAATATGTATGTTGAAAACTGAGTGAAATAAGGAGCAAAACTGTCTGCTTTCTTTTAGTTTCACAAACGGAATCTCATAATACAGAAGTTAGTTGTAATATAACAATGTTTATAGGGAATTATTTTTTTCAAGGTGTGCAATAATAATTATGCAGAGCAAAAAGTGTTGTGATTATGAGTTGAAATCAGGGAAAAAAAATTTTCTAAACCCTTCCCTAGCATGAGACGCAATCTTAACTGAATCTAGGGGCACGTAGCAAAAGCTTGTTAAAGATACCCAAACACTTTAAGATCATACTTCACACTAAGAACCAAAAGTGGACAGTGGGAGAAGGGAAAACCATTCTCAAAGTTACAATTATTACTGTACATCTTTTAAATATTGTTGTATTAAAGTGCAATTTTCAAGTTTAAAGCATCTTTGTTTTACAATTAATTTCAGTTTCATTTATGCTACTAATGGTAAAGTTGAAAGTGATTTTGCAAAAAAATGAAGATTATAGAGTGTTTTTCAGTTTTTCAGTTTAACTATCTATTCAGTTTTCTCTTCCATCACAGGTGTGTATTTCATCAAACCTTTGAAATGATGTTGCAGTAGATATTGGGTAATGATTTACATTTAGCTGCAAAGCATTCTGAGCAGTTTCTTACTTCCATTATGTTTTCCAACACAGCGTCACATTTGTTAATTTCACTGTAAGGTAAGAACACACTATTGTAGGAAGTAAGAAACTCTCACTGATGCATTTACCATGGAAATTCAATAGTTAATTTAGGTAGTGAAGTATTGTGGGTTTAATCTTTCAGGATGCCATGTCAGTAAGATTTGCTCTAAAAAAAAAAAATCAGTGAGCCATCCTTATCAAAAAAATTAAATGGAAAAGCAATACACTTTTTGAGCCCAAAGCTGTTTAATTTGGTACTGCATATAATAATAGTTTATGTGGAACGCCAAAGGTTTGTAACTTACACATTATGACCAATACACAATATGCTTACTAGTGCATGACATTTTGATTGTTTTTCCACTTTATGCTTTAAATTTATTTTATTTTGTTTTTATTTTCCATTTAATAACTGGGTGCGTGAAGTGGTCCATTAACCCTTTTCAGTCATCTCTTGGGTACCACATGTGGTGCAAAATGCAAAACAAACAATACAATTCTTTGAAGAGAGTACAGAAGTAAACAACACTATACAGTTAAATATATGTAAAATAACACCAAACAAAATTCACTCACAGGGATTAATAGACCATTGATAAAAACATCTACAATGTAAAAACTAATTAAACCAGCAGAAAAACATGATCCAAAGGACCATAAAACGTAAGTTAATGAAAAGAGGTAAGCACTTTCACCACAGCTTCATCATACCATAAAAACAATCTCCATCCCTAACTATTTATAACCACAGCAATTAAAATCTGAGCAATCAGGGAACAACACATATAAACCAATTAAAACATGCATAGAGCAATAATACATTAAAACAAAAACTATAACATATAAAAGTAAAAAATAAAAAATACATCACAACGGATGTCAAATCCTTAAACTCCGTCCTTTTAAAATAGGCCTTAGAGAGACTTTTTTATTAAGACCACTACCTTGATTAGCTCTTAATCTGATGTTCCACCACACTTCCCTGGTTTCTGTAAAGTTCCTCACATCCCCCTCCTGTAAATCAGGTCTGACTATATCCACTACGAGGAACCAAAAAACATGTTCTAAACCTGTATTCATCACATGTTTTGATAAAGTAATATTGGCAGAGCCACAACGGATACTATATAAGTGTTCTCTGATCCTATCCCTCAACATTCTATCAGATTTTCCAATATAAAATGCTCTGCATGGCATGCAGTGAGCTAAGTAAACCACGTGTGATGTCACACAATCAGCTTTAGCTTTAATTAGACAATGGGCAAACTGTACATCAATACCCTGATTGGAGAAGGAGCGTTCTCCAGTAGGGTATTAATGTACAAATAATGCCCACTGAGAAGAATGAGTATGCCACTTTATGGCTGCTTATCAATCAAACCACCGTGGAACTCGGACTGAGGAAATGGAACAGCCGCCATTATTTTATGCACGCAAACAGCTGTTTAGTGAGTGTAAAATATAAAAAAAGAAGACAAAAAGGTATGTGTGTGTGTCTGTGTGCCTGTGTGTGTGTGTGTGTGTGTGTGTGTGTGTGTGTTTATGTCTGTGTGTGAGTATATGCGCACATGTCAGTGAGAGAGTACACTCTAAGCAGCGCTTTTACTGTTTAGCGAGTGTAAAATAAAAAAGAGAAAAAAAAAGAAAATGCAGTGTGTGTGTGTGTGTGTGTGTGTGTGTGTGTGAAAGTATATGCATGCAAGTAAGAGAGAGCGATCATGTGTGTGTGTGTGTGTGTGTGTGTGTGTGTGTGTGTGTGTGTGTGTGTGTGTGTGTGTGAGAAATAGAGAGAGAGAGAAAGAGAGAGAGATGGATGGAAAGACTGAAAAAGAAAGTGAGAGTGATGTGTGAGTGAATGCATGTATGTAAGCAGAGGAGACTCTGTGTTTATATGTATGTGTGTGAAAGCAGACAGAAGAGACTGTGTATGGGAGAGAGAATGGGCTGTATGTAAAATTGTTCTGTTTCACTTGCTTTATTTTTTAAGGACTATATTATTTATATATATATATATATATATATATATATATATATATATATATATATATCTTTAATGTAAAATGCTTCCTCCAACACCATTAACATATACTACATCAAGTCTGAAACAGTATGCGGAGGAACTATTTTACATTAAAAATATATAAAAAAATAATATAGTACTTAAAAAAATAAATAAGCAAGTAAAACATAACAATTTTACAGCGGTCCCATTGTCTAAGCCCAATAATGCCCTCCAGTGTCTGTGTTAATGGGTAATTAACACCCTTCCAGGGGTATAGATGCCCTCCGCCTGTGGCATTGGGCCTCATAACACCCCCCAGCGAGCATTAATTACACATTAACACACACCCTGTTAGGCTTTATTGCTTGCATATAAATGCTGTCCAGTGTCTGGGTGTTCAAAACAGCCACTACTGTCAATGTAGCAACAATAATTACACAAAAATAATTAACACAAAAGTCTCTTCAGATTTTTCTTGTTTTTGTAATTAAACCAAGGTGCATCACCTACTATCCTTCTTATCTTGGAGTCAGCAATCAAAAATACCTCAATGTTTGTAATAACACTCACTATTGTTTTGTATTGACCCAAAACAGCACTGGGTATCCCTTTTCTGTGCAGTGATGCCCTTCTTGCTAGGTATAGGTCTCCTCTTTTCCCTGCAGTACTACATTCCCTATCTGCTAACCAGATTCTCATGTCCTCGGGCAAAGTGCAAAGGGTTTGTTCCCTCACCAAAAGGTCTGCCAGCCCTTCAAAAGTGGCGACCAGGCACTCACTCACCAATATATTCACACACACTTTCATCTGCCTTGCAGCTATGCTCACAAAACTTTTTTTTTTATAAGCTTCAGGTGTTAACATTAAACACTCTAATAAACAATTTTTAACAGTATTATAATTTAAGCATTCAGGATCAGACAATTTAGAAATAGCAGTTACAGCTTTACCATTGAGTAAGTGGGTCAGGAACTGTGCCCAGAGTCCTTGGTCAACATTATACTGTTTACATACCCTTTCAAACATATGAATAAAACTATCAAAAGTATCACCCTCTGTAAATTGTGGAAGAAACTGACTGGCCTTTATTGCTTCTGGGGTTCAGTTATTCCCTTCCCCATTACCTCCATGACCCTGGCAAAGAGTAAGCATCTCCTTTTCATGTTGTCTTTGCCTCACATTTTCATCAGCCTCCAAACATCTCAGTCTCTCATTTTCTTTGGTTTCCAGATGTCTCAGTCTTTCTGCTGATTCTATTTCCAAATGTTTGGCCTCCAGTTCAAGTCTCTTTTAACTCCAGATGGAATTTTAAGTCCTCTGAGGCAAGGTTGAACTTTCCATTTTCTGAGAGTTGTACATCCCCAAGGCCAGTCTGGTTGTCTTCTTGGTTGCTGGTCTGTGATGCAGCTGTGGTTAAGGCTGCAATCATTTCTATTTTAGCTAGGTTGGCATGTCCCAGTCCTTTGGCTTGGCACATGTCAGCCAATTGGCTCCTTGTTAGCTTGCCGTGCTCCTCTGCTGACATCCTTGCCTGCTCTCCTTGACTAATTAAGCTAACAAAAAAATAAATAAAACTATTGTAATATGAAACTCTGAATGTTCACTGTGTGGCTGCTTTGATAGTACAAACACCTTCTTTAGTGACAACTGTTTACAGGCTACAGGAGTTCAATATCCACACCACTGAATCCTAATATGTGATGTGGTGATCCCATCACTGCCAACCAGTATATGTGATGACCCACCAGTATCCCAGTAATCAAGGAGCCTTAATCCTCATCATATATGCCAATACCTTGATAATCAGATTAAGAGCTGATCAAGGTTGTGGCTATAATGAAAAAGTCACTCTAAGGCCTATTTTTAAAGGACGCAGTTTAAGGACTTGACATCCGGTGTGATATATATTTTTTTATTTTTTACTTTTATATGTTATAGTTTTTGTTTAAATGTATTATTGCTTTATGTATGTTTTAATTGGTTTATATGTGTTGTTCCCTGATTGTTTTTTAATTGCTGTGGTTATAAATAGTTAGAGGTGGAGATTGTTTTTATGGTCTGATGAAGCTGTGGTGAAAGCATTTACCTCTTTTCATTAAATTATGTTTTATGGTCCCTTGGATCATGTTTTATTCCAGTGGTTTAATTGTTTTTTACTTTGTAGATATATAAAATAACAATATATAATGAACAATTTAATAAAACATTGATAAATGCAATTACATATGTAAACCTGCATATGCTGCATGTGGTAAAATGCATTACAGTAAGGTAAGATGTCCAAGTAATAAAGGTATCTTTAACGCTAATGGGTATTTATAGGTTAGGTTCATAGATTAGTTCTAGGCTAACAGCCCTTGTGAGCCATTGTAAGCCTAGCAAATTACCCATTATGAGAATCAAACCCTGTACCTTTTATCTGTAAGGTAATCACCTTAACCATTATGCCAACCTCCCTAAGCTTGCACACCCTGTACTAGAACCTAGTACCATCTGCACTCCACCCCTATACTTAACACCTGCTGCCATGGGATTAGTAATTCAGCAATATTACTCATTGTCTTGAGAGCATTTGCGAGGTGTTTAAGAGTGTAGGTGCTCCTTAAGGACTTTTTTAAAGGTTTCAATGGAACCTTGGTTTTTTACTTTGGCAGGCAAGTGGTTCAGGTGGTTGGTCCTAATCGTGAAAAGACCCTTTTACCCAATATGGTTTTATAAGGTGAGAGTACAATGGATAAGTAGCTATTCTCTGACTTTCTCAGCTAATATATATCACTTGAATTGAAAGTTTCATTTTTAATTTGAAGCAATATGCTTGTTTTAGAACTTTGAAGATCAGTGAACTGAGCAGAAAGATAGCCCTAGTATTCATTGACAGACAGTTTGTGCTTTCAAGGCATTTTCAGTGATGGAGAAATGGGGTGTTAGTAATATAAATGTACATAATTTATTCTCTTCTACCATATGTATTCTGTGGAAATTGTAGGCTGACTTTAAGACCAGAAAAGGAAGCTCATATTCCAGTTTTGGCAATAATATGTTCTTGACAATTAAAATATGTGCCCTAGAAGAGGAAAGATAAGTAATTCTGCTACAAAGTTTAAAATAATTAAGGGATTTGTTGACAGTAATGTCTGTGTGCTTTGTATTGGAGAGAGCTAGGTCTAATGTTAGGCCAAGATCTTTCTGTTCATTGGTGTTGGGTATAGTATTACCCATGAGATCTGTCAGGAGAATGGCAGGAAAATTAGGCAATTTCTTGGTTGTTGAAAAAAATCTTAGCATTTGTCTTCTATTGGATAATAAGCAATATTTTAGACTGGGGTCTTTTCTATAACTGGATGAAATCCTTTTGTGGCTTCTTTGTAAGGTGCTATATATGTATTTATGTTTGCATACATTTATTTATAACTTTTGTTTTTACATTATGGGTCTGTACTCTGTTCATCAGCTCACATTGTGTTGCTTTGCTTTCATCAACATAACAGCATAACAAGATTTGTTAGCTATAGGTTCAGGGGTAAACACTAGTCTATCAGTCTACAGACTATTACAAGCCTAGCCAATAACCAGAGGTCAGATTCAAACCCTGTATCTTGTATCTGTGAGGTTAAGACTTTAACCATTATGAAAACTGCTATGCAAAGCAGAACAAAGTAATACTTTGTTTTGTTACATTTCAAGTCCTTGTAGTACATATAGGTTCATAGGTTCATAGGTAAGTACTCGGCTAGCTGCCCTTGCAGGCCACTCTAAGTCTATCCAATTTCCCTTTTTGTGCTAGAAATAACATGTTCCATTGGGTTATAGACTGGCCTTACCTGTCTCATTGTTGATAATTATATATTACCCCTAATGAGAATCCATCCACTACCCCTTTTTCCATATTTTTTGCACATGGGATAGAGGTGTCACTTCCATTAGTGACAAACAACTAGAGCTAAGGTTCTTTCCACTGGGTGGGTAACTTGGATTATACCATAGGTACTTTAAGGGGGGGGGGTCATGCATGGGATAAATCATTTAGGAGCTGCATCTGTATATTAGTAGTACAGCTGGCAGTCCTGGTGTAAATTTTCTGTTTCCTATCAATAGATCTAAGTTGCACTTGAAAATGCACAGAGATGAACTTTGTTTTATGTGGATGGACAGACTGTCCCGGAGCAGCATTATCTTCTTTGAAATATACTTATCCCTCCAAGCATTCTGTTGATGTTGCAGAAGGTGTTTAGATCCCTAGGCTGATTATTTCTGACGCTATTTGACTTGCTGATATGTAGTAACTCTTTCAGGAATGGGTCTGTGGATGCCTTGTATGCCAGACATAGGTCACCTCTTAGCAGTCTGTAGGACACCGAGTATAGTGACGAGGCTTTGAGTCAGGTCAGTCCATGCAGGACGTGTTGTTTAGGCCTTGTATCCTTTCAGTAAGGTATCGGTATGAGCGCTCCAGTTGTTATATGTGTCTGGAAAGATACATGCCAAAGGGACCATTATGTTCAATGACTGGCCTGGCCTAATGAGGGCTGAGTAAAGGGAGACAATGGCATCCTTAAATCCAGACACCATCCCTTTGTTTATAAGCAGTGCAAAATAGAAGGACTTTCTTACAACAATAGACACAGTCAAAAATTAGGTCACTGTCCACATAAATTTCCAAATCCTGAGCAACTGAGTCAACTCTTTGGACTGTATTGCTAATGTGGTAGTTCCTTGAAACAGATGACTTCCCAAAGGATACAAGAATGCATTTTTTGGCACTTCGTTTCAGACCATAATTTTGGCACTAGTTATTGATTTGAGGCAAACCTTCCTGCAGAATTGCTAAGTCATTTGGGGATTCAGTGACTCCTTCTGACTTGCAGTCATCTGTAAACTCAGTCAGCCAGAGCCCTTTGCTATTGGCTTTTACTTCAGAAAAGTAGATGCCAAACAGGAGACAGCACAGAACCCTGTGGGACTCCACTGGTGCCTGTTCTCTTTGTGGAGGTAACTTTCCCTATTTATCTGTGTCCTATCTGTGAGCCAGTTGGCAATCCAAAACATGACATAGGGGTTTATTCCCAGTTAATTTAACTTTTCTGCTATGCCTGAATGGGGAATTGGGTCAAAAGGTCTGGCCAGGTCAAGGTATGTGGTGAGTACCATTTTGCCTTCATCTGTTGCTTTGGTGGCTTTTTCAAAAAAAATCCACCAAGTTGAGTAAGCATAACCTGCTCTTGACAAATCCAGAGTGACAACGGGTCCAATGTTTGGAGGCTCCCTGTGTCCTGATTAATTCCATGATAAGTCTTTCCATGGCTTTGCATATGATGCTGGTCAGACTTGTGGGTCTGTAATTGTCTGGGTCTGTGGAAGGTCCTCCTTTATGCACGGGAATGACTGTAGGTGTTCTCCATTCACATGGTCCAAAACCTGTATGGAGGCTGAGGTTGAACAGTGTTGTTACGGGTGTGGCTAAATCTTTCTTCATGCTATTTAAGATGCATCTATGGATATTGTCAAGACGTATCAATGTAGTATTTTTTGCTTTTGATAACACTTCTAGGACTTGGTCTTAAAACAGTTTAAAATATTCCCTAGCCAGGTTACAGAGTTTACGTACTTTTCTCATATCCTGGCAAGAATGAAATAGCTGCTTATTTTTGAAAACCAGCCACTTATTTTTATATTTCATAGGTTCATAGGTGTGTACTAGGCTAATGGCCCAGGAGCCTTTACAAGCCTAGCCCATAGAAGTACCCTGGCATTGTGCTGTCTGACGTTAATTCCCAGTGCCTCTATCAAGTATAGCCACTGGAGTGATCCCCGGGGTGAATTTTCTATTTCCCATCCACTCATCAAGATTTCTCTTGAAGAGGGCCAGTGAGGTGCTCTGCTTGACATGTATGGGAAGTCTGTTCCAGAGCATGGTCAGTCTCTGGGTTATGAACCTGTCCCTCCCGCATGTTCTGTTGATTGTGGTAATGAGGTTGAAGTCTCTGGAGCATGTGGTTTGGAGAGATTGGGATTGCTTTAGATGTAGCATTTCTAATAGAGCTGGGTCAGATATGGCTTTGTAAGTCAAGCAGAGATCGGCTCTTAGTAGACGATATGATACAGAGAATAGCTGGAGTTTTTTTAGTCTGTCCATGTAGGACATGTGTTTAAGGCCTAGGATACTGTTTCTGAGGTACTTTTGTGGCCTTTCCAGCTGTTGCAAGTGTCTAGTGAGGTACATGCTAAATGGGCCATTATACTCGATGATTGGCCTAATGAGGGAAGAGTAGAGAGAGATGATGACCTCTTTCTTCCTGGATGCAAAACCCTTGGTAATGAGATGTGCCACATAGAAGGACTTTCTGACCATGGTAGCAATGTGGTAGTTGAAAGAGAGGTTGCTGTCAACCTGTGTCCCCAGATCTCTTATAACGCCTTCAGTGTTCAGTGGGCTCCCATCAATGAGGTAATTAGTGGGAACTGAGTTTTTCCCAATGGGGATGATGGCGCATTTTTTGGCATTAAGCTTAAGGCCATAGCTTTGACACCAGTCATTGGTCTCAGTGAGGCCTTTCTGTAGGATGTCTACATCACTTGGGAAGGTAATAATGACTCCCAGCTTGCAGTTGTCTGTGAACTTAGTCAGCCAGAGTCCCTCTGTGTTGGCCTGGACTTCTGAGAAGTAGATGCCAAACAGGAAAGGACCCAGGACCGATCCCTGTGGGACTCCACTCATGGCTGGTCGGCAGTCTGACTTGGAGTCCACTACTTTCACACTGTGGGTTCTATCTGTGACCCAATTTTCAACCCACCTAGTGATATAGGAGTTGATGCCTAGTTTGGTGAGCTTATCAATAATTCCTGAGTGGGGACTGGTATTAATGGCCTTGGCCAGATCGAGGTAGGCTGTATGAACTGCCTTGCCCTCATCCACAGCACTGGTGACTGACTCAAAGAAGTCAACCAGGTTGAGCAGGCCTGATCTACCTTTCACAAAACCAAATTTCATGGGATCTAGAGTTTAGACTTCTCGGCAGCATTTCATGTTACTGTTAATGCAGACTTGAAAAGAACATATAACCTGCAAGTGAAAAGACCCTTGATTTAAACCCCCAGTATATGATTATATCATAATATATTATATTGTTTGCTGAATTGTTAACGCAGTGTATGGCAGTTTCAAAGCCTGATGCCATATAATCCTGGCTCAGACATTATGTCAACAAAGGCAGCTAAAAGAAACTGTCTCACTTACCTGCATAATATTTTTTCAGTTATTTATATTTCTTTTTTCAAATGATCCTTAATAAAAATATAAATTATAAGTAGAAGATACACAGAACAGGTAATATGCAAGAAGTTAATATGATCAGCTATGGATATTTATAAAATAAAGAAGAAAACAGAATAACGTGTAACAGAAAGGATGACAAAGTATAAAGAGCAAATGTTTATAACCATTTATACAGTTTTCATGGATCAGCCTCAGTACTTATCAATTCACAACAGAGAGAAGGATGAAGAATTGCATACAAGACTGAAAACAACAGAACCGTATTTATGTGCTTTGAAAATGCTAAATACCAAGTTTTACAACGCTTTAATTATAAAAGAGACAGAGTGATGCCTGTGCGAACCTGCAGACTGATTTTTCATGCAGCAAGCCTGCTACTACAGACATAAGGAGGTGTACAGATGAGGAGGACACAGGGTCAATCTGAAGTTATCTATGGGATTTCTTCAGTAACATTAGAGCATCAGAAGCAAGTGCTAGTGGTTAGAAAGCAAAGGTAGTAGAGTAGGAAAGGTTATGAAATTAAAGAGTCTAGAAGTGTGATATAAATAAATGTTGGGATGAGTTAGAGATAGCCGGATACAATCTGAACTGACCTAGGTAGATCAGTCAGGCTGGTACATATCCAGTCATACAAGAGTAACAGAATGGTAGGCACCTGGGAAGGCTAAATCTGAACATGAATGGGAAGTTTGAGGGTTGTGTTATCATAGAAAGAAGATAGAATATTCCCTGAAAGAGTACACATGCTAATGATGAAGTTTTGGGAAAGCAAGCTGCAAACATTTTAACAGGTTGTTCAACTGCATGCAGGGCCAGCCTCGGGTAATCTGGTGCCCTAGGAGAAAATGCTCCATGATCCCCGACTGTCCATCTCATCCTAGCCTACTCACACTATCCAGATTATTTTTTTCTTCCTATTTTTTCAGTTTGTAGTACTCTTCCTTTCTTTTTCTTTCACTTATTCATTCATTCATTCATTCATTCAACATGTTATGTCCAAGCAAGACTGCACTCTGATACCCATGATTTCTGGGAGTCATCTAAGTCCACATAAGCCACGAGGTTTCTACATGCTCTGAGATGCATTTTACATTTTTTTAAAAAATCTTTTTGTCCAATGATTGCCTAAACAAAAAAACATGATGAAAGAAAGAAATTTGGTATTCCTGTTCATCTTTTTCCCTGCATCCTTTCAGCACATTCTAACTGACCAAGACTACAGTGAAATAGCCACAATGCAAATAACTGAATTAAGCCATAGCAGCCCTCAGAAGCCAGGATGTTTCCAGATGCTGTGAGATGCATTTAGTAGTTTTTTTTAAACAAACTTTTCATCCAGCAATGGCCTGAATGAAAACCATGATTAAGGAAAGAAATTCAGTCTTATTCTTCAGTTTTGCTTTTTTCTGCATCCTTTCAATACATCTTAACTGACCAAAACTAACCTGTAATAATTAAATTAAGCTGGGGGTCTGGGACTGCTAGTCACCCAGAAGGCATGGGGTTGTATATGCTCTGGGGTGCATTTTACAGCTCTTTCCCAACCTCTTGAACCAATGATAGCCTAAACAAAAATTATGCATATGGAAAAAAATCCAATCTTATTTTTTTATTTGAAGGAAGAAATAAGTTGTATGCAAGTTTTAATGCTCAAAGCTGACCAAAAACCAGTTTACAATAAACAGACAAGACAAATGCTTGTAAGGATACATATATTATAATTGGATTTAGTACCTTCCAGCTACTCCCCCCTCCTCAAAGCAGGTAATCATGTTCTGTATATCCCCGTCTGGTTTTAAATTATGATTGAAATTAAGGCACAAATACCTACAGTCATATTTCAACCTGCTGCTGCTGATATATATATATATATCTATATATATATCTATATATATATATATATATATATATATATATATATATATATATATTATATATATATTATTCCTCACACCCACCTCCAACAGAAAGTCACCTTCTGTGCATTAGTCTGATGTCTTGCTGGGTCAAATCTGAAAAAATATATATAATATAACATATTTGCTATCATATATATATATATATATATATATAAACAACATTTTTCTTTACTCTCCTACAAATGTTAGCCACCTGCATATGCATCAAACATTTGATTGTGAGGAAAATGAAAAAAGAAATATTAGTTACAATAATGTTTCCAACTTTTCACTTCTAGAGACAGTACAGTGCTCTTATACAAGCTATTGTGACACTCTATGTCCCTTTGAAGTTTGTGAAGAAAGTTAAAGAAATAATGAGCAGACTGTCCCAGCCCAACACAAGATATAGTGACCTCTGAACTTCGGGAGTAATACTAAAGAAAGAAATGACAATGTCATCAGCCCTCCCACACAAGTACAGTGACATTCTGTGCAGACTGTCCCAGCCCAACACAAGATATAGTGACCTCTGAACTGCGGGAGTAATACTAAAGAAAGAAATGACAATGTCATCAGCCCTCCCACACAAGTACATTGGCATTCTGTGCAGACTGTCCCAGCCCAACACAAGATATAGTGACCTCTGAACTTCGGGAGTAATACTAAAGAAAGAAATGACAATGTCATCAGCCCTCCCACACAAGTGCAGTGACATTCTGTGCAGACTGTTCCAGCCCAACACAAGATATAGTGACCTCTGAACTTCGGGAGTAATACTAAAGAAAGAAATGACAATGTCATCAGCCCTCCCACACAAGTACAGTGACATTCTGTACAGACTGTCCCAGCCCAACACAAGATATAGTGACCTCTGAACTTCGGGAGTAATACTAAAGAAAGAAATGACAATGTCATCAGCCCTCCCACACAAGTACAGTGACATTCTGTGCAGACTGTCCCAGCCCAACACAAGATATAGTGACCTCTGAACTTCAGGAGTAATACTAAAGAAAGAAATGACAATGTCATCAGCCCTCCCACACAAGTACAGTGACATTCTGTGTACAACCATGAGTAAGGCTCTTTACATTATGTGGGGATCAGTGCAGAGGCAATCACTAAGCCCATGTCATAATCCACTTATACAGACTTGGTGTGTGGGGTGAGCCCCCAGCAGTTATGAAGGTCTGGGTATTCTGTGATGTATTTATCCCAACTTTTTGAGAGATAACCATTAATTTGAGCAAGTGACAACAGGGTCTGTTATTTTCATCCAGACAACCCCCAACAAGCAGTTATAACCACTTCTGTGTATAATTCAGATACCCGTTTGTGATAAAAGAGGATGACTGTGTAATGTATTTCACCTTTGTTCCAAACAGACATTTGCTACACATTAAAATATTGCATGTTGCTTCACATAATCACATTAATCCTGCAAAGCCAGAATAAAAAGCAAACAGCATCAGTCAACTATTCATTTTTTTCAACAGAAGACAGCCACAGCAATATCTCTTCTGTATATGCATACCAGGTGTCCAGTTAAGTAGTCCGTCTTACTTCTCACAAAATCACACTAGTCCTTCAAAGCTAGATCCTTAACTGAGCAAGGACAAGAAGGTCAATTACTTTCATCCAGCCACCCCAATGCCCATCCAACAGTTACAGCCACAATGCATGTTGGCTAAGTAATATTATTTCACCTCCATTATCTTCACAAACAAATTACTACACTTTAAAGTATTCCAATCAGATTTGCTCCACATGAATCACAAAGTCAGAAAAATATTGTCAAAAACATCTAGTTGATCACTGATCACTACTAGCATCGTTGTACAAATAGAAATGAGACTTATCTCATTGCACCATTCCTCTCATCTCAACTGCCCACACAAATAACAAACCAGAAATATTTCCCAAAAAATCTTTGTAATCACTGATAGCATTATTGTAAAAACATTAATAACATTTACTCACCGACACCAAATCATTCTTATTTTGAAACTCTGTCCCTTATTAATATTTTTATTAAAGTTTTGGTAATGCAGTCAGTAAAGTCAAGCATTACACATTCATGTTTCTTGTCAGACTAGGATGAAATGTACAAAAAAGAAAACAAACACCTTCAGGCGGCGTCATACCTATATTTGAAACTTGCAAGGTTTCTGCTCCTGTGACATTGCAACATTTAAGCTAACATAATGCAATTTGAATGTCAAATTAACTAGTGCACCACCCCTTGAGCACCCAGTGTTTAGCAGGTACATTTTCTTTCAGTGGGTGTGTTTCTTTATTATATAGAGTAAAGAAAAATTGATCTAAAAAATAAATAAATAAATAAATAATTCAAAAAAAGAAGTGGTCCCACAATTACAGTGCCTTTTGTGGTGGTTTAGTTCACCTATGCATTAGGCCAGACCTAGCTGTAAGTTTAGCATATGACTTATGGCAGATCTACCCAACTTGGAATTGAAATTAGGTGGCTCTATATTATAAACCCGAAAGTTTACTTCAGCGAACCCTCATATGAGTGAAAACACTGGTAAACGAAAGGGTGTTTGTGGGGTCACGGTACAGTGAGGAGTGGGATTTTTGCCCTTTCCTCACTGTAGTGCGATCTCGGAGTTGGAATATATAGTTAGTGGGGGGTGTGGGGGGCTCAGCCCCCCACAATCAGCAGTTCGATTACCAGCATTTTCGCTCATGTGAGCGTTCGCTGAAGTAATCTTTCGGTCTTCTAATATAGACCCAAATTAGGTATTGCCATGAAGATGTAAGTAGAATTCTAGAAATTTAGTTTGCTTTACTTACTTCATTGTTGGAAATAATTTGAGATATACCAGAGCAGTATTCCTACCTGTTGAAGCAGCTGCTTTTCTCTAACTTTTGTACCCGAGGAGTGATCAACACAATGCAGCAGACAGACAGCGGTGATAATATAAAGGGCTTCTTTTGAAATGTTCTGCAACTGTGAGCCTCAGAGCATTGATAGTGAAACAAAAAATTGGAGACTTTATACTAAATCCAAGGTTGCAGTACCTTAGAATCTTCGCCCCACTCTCAGACATAATGATCTCAGAATTAGTACATATAAGTAAAAGGAATATGGAAAGGTGCTGAATTATAGAGAGAATTTTGAATTTTGTTGTATGACTTTGTCATTCATATTTGAGTTTTCTGACTTGTAAGACTCATAATTACAATTTTTTTATGTAAGAAATTTTGACAAGTGTACATACAGACTGCTGAATTTCCTTCTTGAACTATGACTGTTTTTCAGCAATAAAAAATAATCTACAAATTCCAGTCAGGTGATAAGGTAATGAAATTGCCAATTACTCAGCAGATAAAGCACTCATATTTAATGGTGGGAACATCTAAAGGCTTGGAGTGGTATCTACACTGCATTTTTATGGATTTAGGTTCCAGTACTGACACTGTAGTGATCATGAGAAGGGATGACACACTCCTGAAGTGTCATCCTTCAGGGGTCCTATCTGCTTCAGTTGGTAGAAGCTCAGGTGAACTTTAATAGTTCATAACAAAAAAAGATAAGGACAATTTATTAATAAATCAACTTACACACATCGGCTAATTACGCATAGACTGACTCCCCTACTTAGACTCTTCAAATGGTTTTACATAAATCAACCTCCTTATCATACAGATTTTTCAATTTTGTTTACTTCAATCTCATTGAATATTTTTGAATTTCTTTGCATTCCTTACATTGTTCACATTCAAGCAACCTGTTCTAACATTTCATCATGATTTATTTTTCATTTTCACCTTAATTTCTTTTTCTTCATTCTTTCTTTCATCTTCTTCTCTATTTTCCTCTACATTACTCATATCTTGCCATTTCTTCTCCAACCCTTTGCTTTAACACATCATATTTAATTTCACCCAGCTGAAGGTTCTGGTGCAGTCCTTTGTTTCTATTGCGTAAGGCTTTTCTTACCCTCCCTTTTTACTAGCTCAGATACTTCCATAATATTCTGAACTACCTTCAAACCCTTTTAATATTGTTTCAATCTCACATCTCTATTTCATCTTATATTATTTCCATCTCAGCAATACCTACTATGTTTTCTTGAGATTGTACTATTCTACTTTCTGCTAAATGTATTTTCAAAAGATTATCTTCCATTGGTTAGTTTTACATGTACTTGCTTTATACTAATACATTTTTATTTATTCAGTGCTACTTATCTGAACATTTCATATGCATACCCACTTATTGAAATCTCTCATGCATTTTCTATTCACAAAATTATCTATCATGGATATTTTGATTACACTGAACACTGCATGCATTTTATCTCATTATAGTTTATTTCATACATCCTGCTTCCACTCACGAAACAGCATTTTGTCTGGTTCTTATATAAGGGTCGCCTTCAAAGTACTACACTGAAGCAAATGTAATACATTTTTAAATTTTTACAGGTGGGATTTGCCCCCTTGGACTCACTGTTGTGGGGGCCTTGCCTCTATAGCACAGATCTCCAAATATACTACCTTCTAGGTCACACTAACCTAGAGAAAAATGATTATGTATTTTGTCTTTCAGTTGATGCTGCCTCAGAGGTAGTATATTTAGGGATTAGAAATGTTGGAAGCAGAATCTCCTTATGACTCCCCACAAAAACATTACTGTCAGATTTCAAATTGTTTGATGTATCGCCTTGAAATACTAGACCACAATAAGATTGTAGAACAGAGTGTGTGTGCTGTATCTTTAAGAAGCATTTCAAGGACTGAACTTGCATATAAATAGCAAGCATGTGCTAGTTTCAGTGCCATTTTGAAAGTGCAGCCAGAGAGTGACCATGTATGAATGTAATAGCTAGTTTGTATATAAGTTTATCTAAGTTAAAGTTATTAAGCCTCAATCCTGATGTGTTTGTGCATAATAAAGCTACTTGAACAGAACCCTCAAACACTTGTCTATTACATCCTGCCTAGACAAGCAACATTGTGTCAGAATCGGGATTCCAGAGACTGATATTCGGAGCTATGAGGTGCAGAGTTAATAGTGAAGGTAAACTAAGAGAAACGAGCATTAAAAAGGGCCAGAAAAAAACAATGGTAATGAAAACGTACACAGTTTATTTTATAAAAAAAATGTAACTGAGCATTACAAGGGCACAAACTGCATTATTAAACAAGCGAGAGGCACAAAAAGTTTATTAATTAAACAAAATGTTTAAAATTAAGATATTTGATAAAACAATTATCAGAAAAGTACATAAAGGGGTTTGGAATTACCTTGGAATTACCTTGGAATTGCAAATCAAGCATGTTTAAAGCAAAATGGGCATGTTTAGAGTAAAACGAGCGCAAGAAAAGTACAAAGGGCACAAAAGAGATTAAATGAGCAAAATGAATATAATAAGGGCTAAAAGGACACATTAAGCATAAATAAAGCAAGGTGACTGCATGTTTTTTGGCAAAGTACTGTGTTTTGGAATAACTACCACTTCATATTGTATCAAGGGCATAACTAGAGTTATTCAAAGTATCTCAAAGTGTGTAAAAGTACTTACAGTGTGTGCTTATTACTGTGCATGTATTCTAAAGAGTTTGTCTGCAAAGTGCAACTATTTCATGAAGTACAGTCAAAGTGCAGCCATTTTGCAAAAGTTTCTTGTGCTAGGCATTTCTATTCGCAAAGTGCCACCATTACAGAGTGTTTCTTGTACTGTAAAGAATTATCTAGCAAGGTATCGCCATTTTGACAGAAGTTTCAGTGTGCCATGTACTGTTTATTTGCAAAGTGCAGTTACTTCAAAATGTTTTTTATTCTGAGCTTCTTCTGTCCAGTTTATTCACACAGTGCAGTTATTTTGAAATGTTTCTTATATTGATAAGATGTGATTTTTTGCAGTACAGTAATTTCAAGAGTATTACAGTGCTGAGAGACTTATTTCACAAAGTTCAGTTATTCAGAGGCTCATTGTGTTATTGCGCAACATTACAAATACTGGCATAAATTTCTGGCATATGTATATGTGTGCGTGTTTGTGCATACTTGCAAAACCCCTCACTGGTATGTGTTAATATGGCAGGTGGATTTTGAAAGCCCTCACCACTTGTATTTCATCAGAATATTGCAGAGAATTGGAGAATATTTAAGCAAATTATGACATTTTTATACAAGCAGTTTATTCTGACAAAGATGCACACACCAGGGAATGCATTTTGCTAAACCTAGCTGCGTCAGAATCCATTGAAAGAGTGCTCATTTGTGTATTCACCAGCAGTATATGAGGGAGAAGATAAAAATGATCATATTGTTGTACAGGCTGACTCAAGGGAAGACCCCAAGTGTATGAAATGCAAATTCAAGGAAATGTGTAATCCTCAGACAAATATTACATGAGATCAGAAACCAGGGGAAACTTTTGCAGCATATATTACTGACCTGAGAAACAAAGCAAAAATGTGTCAGTTTTGTGACTTAAAAGATGAGTTGATAAAGGACAGGCTTGTGTGTGGCATTAATAGTGCTGCAGAGAGAAACATTTTGCTTTGCGACGGTAGTTTAACACTGAATAACGCTATTGAGATTTGTCAAATCCATTAAGTTACAGCAGGCTCCAGAGCAAATGTAGACAGCATGCAACACATGGCAAGCAAAAGCAGGCCTAAGCACATGGCAGCTACAGCCCCTGCTGGTTCTCATGGGAAACCACGTAGTTTTACAGCAAGTTCTAAGAAAGGAACATGCTCAGTGCAGTACAAGCTTGAATCAGCAAAACACAAATCCAGCTTTATTGTTAAGTGTTGCAATTGTAGTGCGAATCATGAGTTTAAAAGAGAGAAATGATTAGCATTTGGTCAGCAATGCCACAAGTGTATAAAATGGAACCATTTTCAAAAGTTTTGCAAGTGAAGTAAACCTCACACAGTTATAAAGAAGGGTCACTCAAAAAAAACAAGTTGATCATATAGAGAGCTGCAACTCTACTTTCTATGTAGATGGTGTATCAGTAATTGGTGAAAAGGTTGATGCAGTGAATTTGTTGGCAAAGAACAAGGTGTTTTGTACTGTCCAGCTCAACAGTAAATTCACTGAGCTCAAATTAGACACTGGTTCAAAGTGCAATGTTATGTCAGCAGACACATTTGCTGAGGTGAGAACAAATGAACAACTCAATGTGGCTGGTAGAGCAAAACGTGTTGCTTATGGAGGTGAAGAAATTCAAACCAAAGGCTCAGTAGTGCTTTCATGTTACTTGGCTAGGAACTGTTAAAACTTGTTATTCTATGCAGTTCAAAATGCAGTCATTATTGGGTCTCAGAGACAGTTTGAGAATTAATCTCCTTTCTTTTACCAAAAAAGTTCATCATATAAGCACATATCCTAGTTTAAATTTTTCTGAAGCCATTTTCTCAGAGTATGCTGATGTTTTCCATGACACATTGGACAAACTTCCAGTTGTGTATTCCATGAAGTTAGACCCAGAGGTCAGTCCAGTAGTCAGACCAGCAAGAAAAGTTCTGATAGCTATGCAAGATAAAAATCAAAGTTCAGCTGGATAAAATGGTGCAGCAAGGTGTAATTGTCCAGTTACAGAACCGACTGAATGGGTGTCGTCCATAGTAGCAGCCCATAAAAAAGGCTCAGATGAAATCAGAATATGTACTGAGCCAAGAGATTTGAACAAAGCATTAAAGAGACCATATCATCCAATGCATACAGTCAAGGAAGTCACAACCTTAATATCAAATGCAACTGTTTTTCTGTCTTGGATGCAAAACGTTCATTTTGGCAAGTGATGCTTGATCGCAAATCATCATTACCAACTACTTTCAGTACCCAGTTTGACACATATAGATTCCTAAGGATGCCATTTGGAACAAATTCTGCAAGTGAAGTCTTCCAGCATGCAATGGGCAAATGTTTTAAGGTTATCCTTGTGTCACAATAGTAGATGATTTATTGGTTGGAGGCTATGGTGAAGCAGAACATGACAGAAACGTTAAGAGAGTTCTAGACAGAGCACATGAAGTGAACTTAAAGCTCAATCCTCTGAAGTGTAAATTCAGACTATCAGAAGTTACATATCTAGGTCATTTATTTACTAGTACTGGCTTGAGACCAGACCCGTCCAAGCAAGCAGCTCTTCCTGAGATGCCAGCACCTGATAATGTTCAAGCTCTACAGCATTTTCTTGGCATGGTCAACTATTTAGGCAAGCTTATACCAGACTTCAGTAGGTTGACAGCACCTTTAAGAGAGATGATGTGCAAAAATTTTACATGGTCTTAGTTGGAACAGCACCAGAAAGCATTTGAAGACCTTAAGCAGGAAACTGCCACCCCACCTACATTAAGATACTATGATGTCAATAAACCAGTCACTCTTTTTCCTGTGATGCTTCAAAATTTGGTCTTGGTGCAGTTATTCTTCAAGAAGACAGACCAATAGCCTGTGCATCTAGAACCCTTACCAAAACTGAAATGCAATATGCTCAAATTGAGAAATAACTTTTGGCAATAGTATTTGCATGTACAAAGTTTCATGATTATATCTATGGTCAAGCTATTCAGATTGAAACTGATCACCAACCTCTAGTTACTATTCTAAAGAATCCTGTGCAGTCGGCTCCAGCGAGATTACAAAGAATGATGCTCAAATTGCAAAAGTACAACTTCAAAATGGTCTCTACAAAAGGCAAATTTTTTATCTGGCTGATGCCTTATCCAGATCACCCAGAAATAGAACAGATTAGCTTGACACAGAGAATTTTGACTTTGACATAATGGAAGTGCGTAATTTTTCTACCACAAGACTTTATGTGCTGAGAGATCATACAAAGCCTCATCCAAATTTGCAAAAGCTCAACCACTACATTAATGTTGGATGGCCATCAAAGCAATCTAGTGTACCACTTGAAGTGCAAACTTATTTTCCATACAGAGATGAGATATTGATAGAAGATGGCATTATTTTCAAAGGTCCTAAAACTCTTTTTCCTGCTTGCTTACAACATGAATATATCCAGATTTTGCTTTGTGGTCACCCAGCTTATGAATCTACCAAAAGAAGGATGAGAGAACTAGTATTTTGGCCTTCTATATTAGAAATTGATAAGGTACTTTCTTCTTGTTCAGTATGCAATAATGCTAAACCACATTTGCAAAGAGAACCACTTCAGCTAAGTCAAGTTCCTGAACTACCTTGGTCAACAGTAATTACTGATATATTCGAATGGAACAATCAGCGTTACTTAGTATTAGTAGACTTTTATTCAAACTGGTTTGAAATCAATTTACTACCTAATCTAACATCCTCTGCTGTTATTACTAAGTTTAAACGTCATTTTTCAGAACATGGTAGCCCACACAAAGTTATTTCTGACAATGGTACTCAATTTACTAGTCAGTTGTTTCAGAAATTTACAAGAGAATGGAACTTTGTACATGTTACTAGTAGTCCAGAATATCCACAGTCAGATGGATTAGGTGAACGTGCAGTAGAGAGTGCAAAGCAATTACTTGAAAGGTCAAAACGTGACTATACCAACGTCTTTTTGAATTTACTTAATCTCAGAAACATACTCAGTGACAATATACTTGGCTCGCCTGCTGAGAGACTTCTATCCAGGCAAACCAGAACAGCACTGCCTATTAGTTCCAGTTTATTGAGGCCTAAAGCTAAGAACAACAGAACTATTAGAGCCCAGTTATTCAGGAAGTGTTCTTTACAGAAGTCCAGTTATGATAAATCAAGCAGATTTCTTCGTCCATTGAAAGAAGGAGAGACAGTGAGGATACAAACTGCGAAAGGTTTCAACCGGATTGGTCAAGTAACAGGCATATGTATTGAGTCGAAATCCTACTTCATAGAATCTGAGGGTGTGAAGTACAGGAGAGATTGCAGACATCTTCTTCCTGTACCAGAATCAATATCATAGCATTGTTCCTGTGATACAGCCTCTAGATCTCAGAGCAATCCAAAAATGTTCCTTTTGCAGAACATGTCTTAACTTGTATTCCCATTTCTGATGATGTTTCTGATGTTTTTAAAGTTGAACATTCTGCAGAGACAGTCCCAGTTGCTAAATATAATTCTAAATTTTATATCACATGATTTGGTCGTATTTCCACTAAGTTGCTGTCCACTCTGAAAAATCTTAATATCAACCCTGATGCTGTTAACTGGTTTCAAAGTTATCTATCTAGCCACCAGCAAGCTATGAAATGGAAGCAAGATCTATCCCCACTCCTTCCTGTTACACTTGGAGTCCCTCAGGGTTCAGTCCTAGGGCCCCTCCTCTTCAACATATTCATAAATGATGTTAATAGTGTCTCCTCTCCAGCATCTATCATACAATACACAGATGATTCAACCCTCATGTGTGCATCATCCACAATAACTCAACTTCTACAGTCACACAAAAGCCTTCTTTGATATTGAAGCATGGCAGGCAAACTCACAACTCATTCTCAACCCTAATAAAACTAAACTTATGATCTTTCATCCATCTAAACCTATTAATCTCCCAGCTAACTTTTATCTCACTGCCAGTAATAATACTAGGATTTTCCCAGATTCCCAAACAAAACTATTAGGTGTCATAATCAACAACAGACTAAAATTTGACATGCACATTTCTAACACAATCAAAAAGGATCACAAGAAAATGGGAACAGTGTATAGAAACAAAAAATTCTTAACAGACGCTGCAATAATAGCTATAGCTAGAACAAACCTTCTCTCCTCACTCTCACGTGCATCCCCCATACTTACCAACCTCAGAAAGTCAGAACTAAGTAAATTAAATCATGTTATATAATAAGACTGCCAAATTTGTAACAGACTCCACACATTCATCCCATCACTGTCAATGCCTAAAAATCTTTCTTGGTTGGAACTATCTCATATTATGAACTATAACCAGTTAATAATGGCTTACAAAATAATGTATAATCCTGGCAATGTACCTTCCCTAAAAAACTTCTACAACCCTACTCTAACATTCGTACTATTCAATTATCTAACAAAGACTTACTCCAAGTAACCAAAGTATCCAATACAGCAGGCAACTCTCTTTACCCTAACTTTGTCGCTAAAAATTGGAATACCCTTCCACATAGTATTAACTCCATAAGCAATCTTAAATCATTTCAAAATATCTCTCAAAAGACACTTATCTGAATCCTGGCTTCGTACATGTAGCACTCTAGTTTAATTATTAACTTAGCATTACTAATACAATTTGGCAGTACTTACTAACTCTGTTAACATATCCCATCTACCAACACTACTTCTCTATACATAGTTACGTTCCTAGCTGCAACTCTCACCACAGAAGTATTACTAACTATACACTGCTTTGCCTAAGTGATTCTCCCTGCTTAATTTCCTAACTAATGTTATATTCCTCCACATATATAAATTCAACCATATATCTCTCTATATTCAAGTGCTTAAAGTCTTGTTCTATTTGATAATATGTATACATTTTTGTTTTTACATTTTTATCCTGTAAATGTATTAACACACATTTTTGGTCAATTTTGTTTATAATTTCTATTACTTGTGATAATTTGTATGTAAGCTTAGATTGGAGCTTTTCTCCCTAAGCCTCTGCTGAAAATGGGCACTATCCCAGTAAACAAATGTAAAATAAAATAAATAAATATATAAATTTCCAGACCTAGTGTGAAATACACAGTGACCTGGACATAATTATATATACATATCTAGTTCTGTACAGTTGCATGACAAAGAATTATTTGTATTGATTGCATGTCAGCTGATGTTGTCAATATTGCATGACCTATTTCTCAAAGAGGGGGATGTAGAACAGAGTGTGTGTGCTGTCTTTAAGAAGCGTTTCAAGGACTGAACGTGCATATAAATTGCAAACACGTGCTAGCTTTTGTGCGATTTTGAGTGTGCAGTCAGAGAGTGAGCATGTATGAATGTAATAGTTAGCTTGCATATAAGTTTATCTAAGTTAAAGCTATTAAGCCTCAGTCCTGATGTGTTTATACATAATAAAGCTGCTTGAACAGAACCCACAAAGACTCATATATTACATCCTGACTAGAAGAGTGACAAAGATTATCATTGTTAGACTGATAGTAACACATTAAACTTTGGTGATATCAAGTGGAACCTTATGTGGCACTACACCCATATGACGTCTCAACCAAGTGTTATATCCTAAATACTGAATTTCACCTTCACATAATTAAAGATTTATCCACCCATCTAAACATTGTCTCTATCAGAAATAGTCCTAGCATCTTCTAAAACAATCTTTTTTAACACAACCACGTCTTACACCTAAAACATTTAATTTCTAAAATAGATTTACAAGTATTTAACATTTCATAAACAGAAATAAACTAAACCGATTTTTCCATTTATTGGTATTTTTTCCAGAAGCTCCACTAAATGTTCTTTCTTCCTTAAAATGACATTAAAAGTCCACTTCCTCTTGCTTCAATGACATAGCCAGCTCCATTTATATACAGATAAAGCCATGTCTATGCCCAGATGACCCAAGATCAATGAACAGCTTATGTGCCTATTGGAACTGGAGGAGGGAAGAGATGAATGATGGGGTGTAAGCCTGCTTGTCTCTGTTTTTGGAAGGGGTTGTGTGTCCACACTGCCTGCAGCAGAGTACCTGGTGGACACCATGCGATCACATAGAGGTGCTAGTCTACAAGTCAAGGAAGGCAGTGCTTATTAATCATGTTACTGGAAAGTGTGATGTATATCTCAAAGATCCATGCGATGCCTTTTGTGACATAGCTATCACCCACCAATATATTCCTCCCAGGACTATATTTTACCTTAGTTTCTCCTATGTCACCTAGTGAATCTGTCCTGCATCACTTGTCTCCCTTTTGCTAAATCTCTGTTATGTCTTCCTTGACAAATATGTTACAAATCTACCACTCACATTATAGATTTCACAACTGCTATGACATTTTATCATTTAATTCCTTCTTTTCCAGTAATTCTTCCTTCAGTATTGTCCATCGACAAAAAGATAATTAAAAGCTTTCAAGTATTTTTAGGTCCCTTGCCTTGCCACTTAGACCTTTTCAATAGCATTCTACTCCTTCTACTACAACCCAAGTCATTTGCCACCATTGCCCAATTGTGTGTGTTTTTGAAGTGATCCCAAACCATTGCATTTATTCCCTTTCTTACAATTCCTCCATACACCCTCAGAATTGTGCCTTACTAAGTTCACCTGTTGTTCTGCTCCTTAACCCTCCCATGTCCTATATTCAAGCCTCTGCTCCAGGTGAAATTCTGATTCTTTTCCTTTCCTTCTCTCCCTGTTCCTACTTTTTCCTTCTCCTGAACGTATAACTGCCTTCCCTGTTCTTCCTAGACTCCCCTCTCTGTCTGCCCATTATTTCCTCCACCCATAACCTCTTCATCACATTTTTATTTCATGTACAACATGCATTTGCTCAAAGATCGAATGCTGCAAGTAATCAAGTCAGTTAATTCAATTACATAAACCACACTACAAAAGTAAAACAGAATTTTAAAACCTGTACACAGAATTCCAGATTGTAGCATGTTCATGCCCTCCAAATGAAGCTACCCCAGTCTAGACAGTGCATGTTTATGAACAGCACACATGAAAACAAAACTTCAAAATTACATGCTTGAGGAAAATATTGCCCAGATTCGCATTAAAAAAAATGTTTTTTTTTTTTTTTTTATGAAAAATCTGAAACTTAATGAAATACAAAGTATGGTTTGTGATTCAAATTTTCTTCCTATACTCAGGACAGAGCAATGTAGGGGAGATAAAAAAGGAACATAAGCATAGTGAGAGACTCATTAGAACCTTCTAGAAATCAACAGTATATGTTTCAAGAAAAAAAAATTTCTAAACCAAGTCACCATATTGCATACACGCAGCACACTTATAATTGTGTTGGTAAAATACATCCTTAGTGTGGTATACTTCCTTATGGGAGCTAAAAAATAAACGTCTCTGTACTTAAGCCTATAGTCTCTCTGTAGGTGCCAATGACTCAGGTTCAAGTCCTAGTGACTTGATGAATTAAAGATCCATAAACGTCTGATTTCACGACACAAACTCCAAAATACTGCTACAGGTCTGGAAAACAATGACATTCAGCAGAAAAGCTAGTCAGTTATTTGATAAACTTTATTTCAATAAAAATAACTTCTTCAGTCTCTTCACCCACAGTAACAGCTTTGTTTAAAAAGACTCAAGTACAATGATGCAATCATTACATCATTTCCTCAAGTATCTTAAGGAGCCAGCCACCCTTTTCTTTAAAACATTTTTTTAAAAACATTTTAAATATAAAACAAAGTCAAGACCAAACTACCTTATTATTTAAATAACCTGTTTTAACCCAAAAGGTAGTTAACACTTAATTAAAATATTACCTATCTAGTCAAAGCTTTTAATGCTGAAATAGGTAATATTTTAAGTAAGTGTTAACTAATTTGGCATTAAAACAAGTTATTTAATGTTTTTAATGTTTTAAGTTCACATATGGTTTAAGTGAATGAAAGCACTTATTTTTATTGAAATAAAGTTTATCAAAGGACTAACTAGCTGTTCTGCTGAATGTCATTGCTTTCCAGACCTGTAGCAGTACTTTGAAATAAAAATCCAAAAAGAAGTTGGTTCCGTGCGATTCTGATGAAGTCCTTCAGCGTCATCCCCATGGTTGTCGTCAATGTGTCCAGCCATCTGGTTGCAGGTCACCCTTCGATCTTCCCAAACATAATGTCCTTCTCCAGTGATCGCTCTCTTCTTATGGTATGACCAAAATAAGACAGTTGTAACTTCATCATTTGGGCTTCAAGTGACATAGCCAGTTTGATCTCTTCCAAAATCGATTTGTTAGTCCTTCTGGTGGTCCATGGCATGCGTAGAATCCTTCCCCAGCACCAACATTCTGTCCCATTTCTGTAGTGTCCAGCTTTCACATACGTAACTGACCAATGAGAAAATTAATGTGTGGACAAGTCTGATCTTCTTTTCAAGTGTTATTTCCTTGCTTTGGAATACATTGTCGAGACCCTTCATTGTAGAGTGACGAAATGCTGTTCTGAGAAGCATTTCTTCCCTGCTAGTTGCTTCACGATTACAAAAGAGACAGGAGATTAAAATTCATTACAACTTCTATTCTATCATTTTCAAGCTCAAAATCTTCATCATTTTCCATGTTCATAATCTTCATCTTGTTTATGTTTAGTTCTGATCCCACGCTATGGCTTTCAGCTTTGACTTTTCTGAATAGATACAGCATATCTTCTTTGCTGCTGGTGATGAGCATTGTGTCATCTGCATAGCGCATGTTGTTTATATTTCAGCCACCATCTTTAAAACCGATGCTCTCTTCTTCCCAGTTTCATTTTCTGAAGATGGCTTCCCCATTAAGGTTGAACAGATAAGGTGGCAAGATGCATCCTTGCCTGACACCATATTTTATTGGAAACCAATCATTGTTGCAATATTCAGTTCACACTGCAGCTTCTTGATTTTCATAAAGGCTCTTTATCAGCTGATTTATGTGTTTGGGTATTCCCATCTGCGCTAGAGTTCTCCACAGTTTATCATGATCCACACAGTCAACAGCTTTGCTGTAGTCAATGAAGCAAAAGTATACATGTTTTTAGTATTTTTTGCTCTTCTCTAATATCCATCTAACATTGGCAGTAATGTCTCTTGTTCCTCGATCCTTTCTGAAACCAGCCTGAACTTCAGGTAGTTCTTGTAGCTCAATGTATGATTGTAGCCTTCATTGTATTATTTTCAACAGTATTTTGTTGGTGCTTGGAATTAATGCAATCATTCTGTAGTTGTTAGAATCCTTAGCGCCACCGTTCTTCAGTATAGGCATGAACAATGATCTTCTTTGGTCAGTTTTTCCCATGTTTTTCCCTTCCAACTCTGTTGATACAGTTCAATGATGGCCATGATAGCACCTTCTGAGCCATTGATTAATTCAATTGGAATACCAGTGATGCTAAGTGACTTGTTCAATAAAGCTGTAATTGCTGCTATGACTTCTTCTTTTAAAATATCTGGTTCTTCCTCTATGTCAGTTTCCTGTTCATTTTCCCCACTGTTGACCACATTGTCTTTTTTGTAAAAATTTTCCATATATTCTTTCCATGTCCTTTTATTGCTTTCTGGATTGTTCAGTATCATTCGATTGGTGTCTTGAAGCACCCCTGATCAAGGTTGGAATTTCTGCTGCAATCTCTTAAAATCCTAATAAGCTAGTGTGTTTTTTCTATTTACATGCTCTGATTCAATTTTCTGACAGATATCCTTGAAATATCATTCCCTGTTTTTCTGAATTTGACATTAAAGCTCTCAGTTCATTTGTGATACTTTTTCTGTATCACTGGAAAATATGCTTGTCTTCTTTGTTCTGCTACTTTTCTAGTTTCTTCTGAGATCCAAGGTGATTTTTTTTGGCTTTCTTTCTTTTCCAGAGTGTTTTTTCAGATTTGTCACTGATTACAGTTTTAATTTTATTCCATAACTCTTCAGGCTCTCTATCTACTGCATCAGGAATGGTAACACTGTTACTTAATTTTATCCAATAGTCTTGTGGAATATTTTCAATGTCATATTTTGGAAGGTGTCTAATGATCTTCTTCTTGTGAAGCTTTATCTTGATCTTGGCATGCCAAAGGCTCATGGTCACTTCCACAATCAACTCCTGGTTTAGCCCTTGCCATCAACACTGCAGATTTCCATCTCTGTCTTATGCAGATGTAGTCAATTTGATTTCAATACATGCCATTTGGAGAAGTCCATGTGCACTGGTGACGTCTCTGGTGTTGAAAATGTGTATTCATGATTGACAGTTGGTTGGTTTTGCCAAATTGTACTAAGTTATCACTGGTTTCTTTCCTTTTTATTATGACTTGGTTTTGTCTTTATGGAAGCCCTTCTTGATGAAGTGAGGGCTACTCCAACCACTACATCTTCAGGTGTACTTGCTACTTTTGCACTGAATTCCCCATAAGGATCAGTAGATCTTGTTTTGGCATTTGATCTATTTAATTTTGAAGTTGTTTGTAGAACAATTCTACATTCAAATCTCTGTCATTAGCGCATATGCTTGGATCAAGGTGACATTGATTGGCTTTCCCTGTAGACGGATTAGTATCACTCTGTCACTGATAACATTATACTTTGGTACCGTCTTTGAAAGCTTATTGTTGAAGCTGAATACCACATGTTTTTCCTGTATGCTTCAAGACCAGAGTAGCAGATCCAATGCTCATTTGATTGAAAGTGTCCCTGTCCTGTTCATTTGAGTTCATTAATCCCTAAAAATTTAATTTGGCTTTTTCCATCTGATCTTTAATAATTTCCAATTTTTCCTTTGATTATGCTTCATACATTTCATGTTCCAATGTTAAGAATATCTTTGCAACTTCTGATCTCCCTTTTCTTTCCAGCAACATAAGCATTAGGATGACTTGATGGCTTTGATCTGTCAGCTTCACAAACACCGAGCATTATCTGGGTGACCATCAGCTCCTCCCTAGTAGCATGGTGAGTGCCTTCCTACCTAGGGGACCATCTTCCAGCACTACACGTCACTTCTTTTTGTTGTCTCATCGTCGTCAAGTTTTCTTGGCAGAATACAGAAGTAGATTGCTGGGCCTTTCTTCTGCTCACTATAAATTTGATGTTGTCACACTTGGCGTGTCAAATGTGATCTGCTGCCTCCAACACTGCCTGTCTGCTGCTGCTGCCTGGATGGGTGGTACATCATTAGTCTGGCATCTCTGTTGAAACCCATTCATGTTGGGAGACCCTGCTGGTAGTAAAACTACCAATCGCATAGCTTTCAGCTTCATAGATGCGGGCAAGTCCAGGTGGTGCAGCAAGCCCATGTGCCATATCCGGGTGTTTATAAAACAAGCGATAAAGAGAAAAACAATTTTTTAACTGATTCCATTACATCAGTATTGATTTGCATAAACTCCCAACCAAAAAGATGAAGTAAATGCAGATAGTAAAAATAAACCTGTTAGATTAAGTAAGCAGCCAGCTGAATGCTGTAAATGTTGCACTGTTTGAATCCAGTTAGCTCTCACTTGAGTCACTAAAATTACCTCATTCAACTTCAGCATACTAAAAGGTTGCTTTTTTAAAACAATGGTGGTTACTCCACTGGGCCTGCCTCATTATCCAACTGAAAAAGGCCAACTTACAACATACAGTCATATATAAGATGGATTTGACTTACACAAACTGAAGAACCAAAATTGGTACAGAAAGTGATACAAAAGGAAAAAAAAACATAATTTATTCCAAAATCTCTAAAGAAGATAACTTGGGGTAGTATTCATAAACATGGCATACGATACTTAGGGCTGATGCAGAGAAAAAACACACAGTTATACCTAAGACATTTCAGAGTCACTGCAGGGTGCTGGCAATGGAAGTGATATACTGCAGCAAAGTACATAGGCATTTAGTTTGCTGTAGCTATGTAAATGCAGAGCACATATCAAGTAGGCATGACAGCCTTATGTTTGCAGTGTAGTGACATGTTCCTACTAACACTGTTGGCACTTTCCCACAAAAACTGTAGCCGCATACTATTAGCAGCAGTGCCACAGTAGGATTTGGCCACACACATACAACCCCAACCTTGAGACTGGTGATGTAGATAGTTGTAGTAATGCAGAAAAAACATTACAGAGTGCTGGAATGTTAGTGAGCAGTACTGCAGATGTAGCAAAAGTAGCCAGAAGTGCAACATACCTATCTCTGGCTGTCCATTCAGCAAATGGAATGCACTTACAAGATAAAAATATGTGAATTATATCAGATACATTTGGAAGTCTAATAAAGGTTTCAATATTTCCATGCTTTGCCATGCACCTACAGCCTAGTTATCAGCCATCAGAGACTACAGCATACCTGTACCAATCCATCTATGGCTTCCAAGGCATGGCCAGAACATAGTAGTGCCACTGTCACATGACATAAGTTAAGTCATTGCTTGTCAATGTCTGAGTTTTTGCAACACCTTTACAATGACTCCCTAATATTGATTCATTCCTGTAATACTGAATAATGCATGCAGCATCCGTAAGGGTGCAGATAGTACAGAATATCAGATATTGCAGATGTAACTACTGTATTCCCACGTTCATGCATGTGGAAGGGCATAGTCCTATAGTGTTCTCTGTGTGGGCAGTTTTAAGGGTTTAGCCATGCTTTTAATATTGGTCCTGCCTTAGCTTTTAATTCTAGAGTTTTTAATTTGACATCAGTGGTATATGCTGTATCTATATAAGTGTGGATGGTGGCCAGCTGTCCATGAAGGTGCAACACCTGCCTGTGATCTGTGTTACAGGTACTAGTATGTACTTATGAACCACCTACTGCCCTGTAATCTGTGTCATGATGTAACCTGGAGTATTCAAATTCACTATGCACATAACCCTTCTTCTCCCTTAGAGCCTGAACTTAGAGCCTGAAGCACGCTCAAGACTCTTAATTTCTACAATTTGATAGCTAACATACACAACTCTGCAGATGAGTCATGCAATAATATGTTTAATAGACACTTCCCTCTGTTCCTGTCCTGTAAATGCAAATTGTGTACTTGCAGTAAACATAACAGAGAAAAACCAAATATCTGATAAAACACTGCAATGTTCATTCATACTGTGACTGGGATGTGCAATACTGTAATGCAGTGTAGGCACAAGTGAACAGTGCCCTTAGCTGATGTTAGGTACATCATTTGGTTCTGTCTGTGGTGCATACAGTGTCTAGAGTCAAATGAGTAAATCTGTTTAAGAATCCCATATCCATTGTTGATGCAATCAAGAAATCCTCCACACTGCTTCTGATATGCAGCATTGACATCTATGAATCCATCCGGCAGGTAATAAAGCAATTAATATTCTCCATGCTATAGCCCACATTTCTTATATTTTAATCAGGGTATGTTTATCCATTAACAGTTACAGTGCTGATAGTTAACTATGCTACTTTTTAGTTGTATTGCTGTCAAATCGAGTTACAGGAATACAATTGGCTTGTACAAGTTACAGCATATTTTGCCAGGTTGCCTGTGTATCTACTGTAGATAATGCCAGCCCAATACCTGACCTTCCACAGGAGGCACACACATGCACACTCTCACACCTAGAGCCAATTTTGAGTGTCCAATCCACCTACAACATGTCTTTGGGATGTGGGAGAAAACTGGAGCACCTGGAGGAAACCCACACAACCACAGGGAGGACATAATCGAACCAGAAAACCTCTTGCTGTGAGGCAGCAATGCTAACCACTGCACTACCGTGGTCACCCTACACACACACACACACACGCGCGCGCACACACACACACACACACACACACACACACACACACACACACACACACACACACACACACATATATATATATATATATATATATATATATATATATATATATAAATATATATATAGGGCAAATGCAATGTACTTAAGGTATGTATTTTAGAACAGAAGGAAGAAAAATTTGATATCAATATTGACAGAAAATTAGTTTGAAAAGGAGGCTGAATTGATTTGTGAGTAAATACTTAAACTATGTTCTTAATATTGAATTTAATTGGATTGTTTATTACTTAATTGATTTCATTATTGTTAATTCATTGAATGATTCATTGCATATTTGTATGTAAGTGATGTTTAATGATTTTTAAGTCCTTTTGAAGGCATGTATTTATCAAACTGCCAGACATAATGAAAGATAAGTTTATCAGTAGCTGAGCTATTCTTGCATTATTTTTTATTTTTATTCATTGTGGCTGATATATGTCTCTGCATAGTACAGTCTGCTTCTCTGCTATTATTTTAAAATACACAAAACAAAGGGTAAAAATATCACACAGATAAACCCTTTGGTAAAAATTCCAAGAAAGGTCCAACTAAGCTGTACTGGAAGCCCACTGGAGGTACATGGAGTATGCTAAAAGTATGCTGTGATATCAGGAATAAGGTACACTTGTTATCAGCTTCTCAGGCACAATACTTGATTATAATTGTTATACACCCCCTATGTGCTGTTATGATTGGGTCTCATACTAGGGACTTACAGTGGACAGTGATGGATGGCAAAGAACAGCAGCAGAAGTTAAAACAGCTTAATTTCAGCCTTTTTTCCACATATCTCAACTGTCCCTGAGTTTGTCTCATATTTTCCTTTGTTTCTCATAAATTTCTTGATTTTGTGGTAAATCACTGAGGGTTAAGTCAGTTCATTTCATGTTTATTGTTATTCAAAAAACTATATTATTGATGTAAACTTGTTTTCTAATTTCTTTTTAAGTGGAAAAGAGAACAATATTTAAAAAAAAAATCCCTAATTTTGATCATTTGCCTCGCTGTTATTTTTGGATTTGTCTACAATTCCTAAGCAATAAAGCTGAGAGGTCTAGTCACTCAGTTTCTTAAGAAGAAATGTATTCAGTGACCACAGAAGGAGATGCAGTACAACCGCTAATGAATATAAATGAAAGAGGAGAATTTTGAGGAGGAAGACCAAGAAGGCGGCATTGGTTTCAGTGGTTTGTTAGATGGTGAGGCAAACAAACTTATTGAGAACTGTCAGGTCATAGATTTGTCTTACTTTGACTTGAATATCACAGTTGTTGAACTTTTAAGTAAAGGATTAAGTTGTGTGACTACTAGTTTTGCAGTTTGGCAAGACATACAAGCTAATTTGTTCAAGTTTATAAGAAAGATAAAATAAAAATACTGTCATGCCAAAACAAGTTTAGAAGCAAAAAAGAAGTAAATTATTAATTAGTAAATGTAGTGATGCAACTGCATAAGAAATTAGTTTTGATGATGATTTAGGAAATATATCTATTTCTATATTTATATATATATATATATATATATATATATATATATATATATATATTTATTCATTTGATGACACTATTTTTCGAAGAGAATGATGATACTTCAGTACAGACAGACAATGTTTTGGGGAAAGATGATGAGCAAATTAAGTCACCATAATTCAAAACAAATTATTTTAATATTGCTATTAATGTATTTGAACAAACATATAAGAATAAATTGTATGTAGAATTTAAGCAAAATGTAAAGGTGACTAGAAGTTATACAAAGAATGGAATGCACTGAAGGATTTAAAGGAAACAAACCAATGTGTAGTAGCAAGTCAGTCAGATAAGGGAAGAACTGTGCTAATATTGAATTGCTTTGAATATGATAAAATGTGTAATAGTTTACTAAATGATGACAATATTTAAAATTATTAAGAATTTTATTTATTTTTATTTTCATTCTCATTATTTTATAAACTCATGATTTTCATCCCTCTAGACCATCATACCCCCCCCCCCCACAGAATTTTTGTATCACCGCTAGTAATAATACCAACATCTACCCCAATTTACAAACAAAACTTTTGGGAGTCACAATAGACAACAAACTCAGATGTGATGCACATATATCACATACAATCAAGAAGATACATGAAACATGGGAAGCCTATACAGAAACAAAAACATTCCTAACTGATAACTCTAGAATAGCCATAACCAGAACTCCTCTCCTGTCCATTCTCCTCTATGCCTCTCTGATCCTCACCAACCTTAAAAACAGATTTAAATAAGCTAGAGACCTGCTACAACAAAATTGCTAAATTTGCCACTGATTCCAAACACACACAACACACCACTGTCATTCATTAAAAAAAACTCTCTTGGCTAGAACTCCACACCTCTTAATCTATAATCAACTAACAATGTAACCATGGCTCACAAATTAATTTATCAGCCTGATAACATCCCATCCCTTAATTACTTATTTCAACCCCACTCTAACAAATGTACACTTTGCTCAACAAAGAAATCATTACTACAGATAACCAACATTATGTGGCAAAAAGTTGGAACACTATCCCACACTCTATTAGACTCGCCACCCACTCCATGCAATTCAAAAAACTTCTCAAAACACATTTAGAAAACTACAGGCTATGCTCATGCAATAGCCCAGGCTAGCTAATTTGCTAACTTACTTTCTATCACCATACTCTGTAACTCTCAAAGTCTCCCAATTCCTATCACTCACTCACATCTGGCTTCTCTATTCTTTTCTACACATCCCTAAACAACTATTTCTGTCCACTTAACTATACTGGGTTAATTCACTACTAACCAAATAAATTGCTGGAATCTGTGGAATCTTGCTTTATATTATATTTATCTGTATAATCCAAAGAATTGTATTTTATTGTTTGTATAATAATAATATTACCATGTTTGTGAAGCTTTTCTCACTGGGCCTCTGCTGTAAAAGGGAACAATCCCTGTCGGACTATCCCAGTAAACAAATTTACTCACACCCACTTTCTCCTGATTTTAGTTTTCTTATTTATTTTCTTGCAGTCTTAAATACTGAATGCAATTCATCAAGGTTGCCACAAAGTGTGGACTATAAGTGTAATCTTTCTGAGCAACTAGAAAGCACAAAACATGTGGTAGGAATATTCTTGAATACAGATCACGTACACTTAGTATACGCTTATGTGAAAAATACTTCTGAAGTTATGAAAAGGTTTAAAAAATTTAAAATGGGTAAATTTTTTTTTATCCATGCTTGATAAAAATGTATTTACTTCAGTAGAGCATCAACATGTTTAAAGGCAGTAGCATATTATTTAGGAGAAGGTCCTTATTCCTATTTTGTATAAAGTTTGTTAAATATTTGCTTATCTGACAATTTTTAATATAACAGTATTTAATGCAAAAAAGTGTCACAATCCTCCAGCTTGCTCATATATTTTCTATCATAATTTGAGTGTGAGTTTATGGTAAAACATGCATTTTTTATAGAACAAGTAGTAGTGTATGTGTGTTACATTGATGGCATGCTATTTTTTTTGTAAGGGAGACTGGGGAATTGAGTTTGTGGATGTGATTACAGTGAGTACTGTTAATTATTTAGACATCACAATGATGAGGGAATTAATTTTGAAAATATGTGAAAAATTACATAGGAAAAAAAAACTTCAGCAAATATTTTTTTATGCCAGTAGTGCTCCTCCTTTTCATTTGATAACATTATTGTCAGTGAGTGAATACATTAGGATTAAAAGGAACACTACTTATAGGTCAGACAGGGCCTTAACAATATCTGACATGGAAAAGCGATTGAAAGAAAAATGTTACACATAAAACATATTAGATGACGCCAAGACACAAGTTTCCAAAGAATTTTTAGAATTAGATGATGGGTCATTTTTTTTAAAAGTAACGAACAAAAAAAGAGTTGAAAAGGTTAAGGATACAAGGTTTTGTGTGACTAAATATACAACATTTTCAGAAAGGCTTACTAATGTTATAAGTGGAACTAGCATATACTATTAGCAGATGAATTGTTGAAAAAAAATAATGTTTTTATTTAAACAGGCATTTAATGTAGGAAAATATCTTGAGTTCAACAACAGTATTTTCACATTTTAATTTGCATTCATCTGGCATACCTGCATGTGGTAGGTACAATTTATTTAGTTTGCTTACTGGGGTAATGCACTGATCATAGTAGACCATTTGTAGACACAGCCAGACTGAAGGAATTCACAAGAAAATAAATAAATAAATACATAAATAAATAAGAAGAAATTCACAAACATAAACTAATCACAGAAGGTAGATAACCCCATAGGCAATTGAAATACTATGTAGGTATTGTTAACAGAGTAGAAAAACAAATATGAATTAATTTTAGTAGTAAATATCATAGGGAAGCAGCAGGTAAGAAAAGAGGGTCAAAGCAGAAGTGATGCAGGTGAGGAGGGATTAGGTTATGTGTCCAGTGGAAAAGCACTTGCAGTCAGATATTTGAAGGAGATGTCTTTTGAGTTTTGCTCTGAAAGTGGGGAAAGTGGAGACTTCTTTTAGGTGAGGGGTGAGAGCTTGTCAGAGTTTGGGTACAAAAATGGAGATGGAATGGCCGGTACAGTGCAGTTTGGTTTGTAGTGTCTGGAATGAAAGAGTTACTTGGTGGAGGTTGTGGAGGTCGTAAGGGATGATTAGGATTTGGCCGCAAGAGATGGGAAGGCACCTGGTTGAAGAAGTTTGAAAAGAAAGACCCTAGGAGTAGCTTGGCTCTGTACGAGACTGGCAGCCTTTTGGCTTAGGAGGGGGTGATGCAGTGGTTATGTGCTTAAAACTAAGCAAGTATATATTATAAACAACAAAAAAGATCAAGATTAATAGAAGCTTTTCTTGACAAAGTCAGATGGTGATTTATGAGATAATGTGTGACTGTAGAGTCAAAATGGTACATAGGACAAACAAAAAGAACAGTAAAAAGTAGAATACAGGCTCTTTTAAGATATTTAAAGAAAAAAAATTGAAAGTGTAGCGGCAGGGCATGCAATGAATTTTCATGGGGGTAAAATGAATGGTTTTATATATATAGTATTAACTGACATTAATTTTTCTAGTGGAGGTGATAAACGGAATCATTAAGCATATTAGAGGCACAATTTATTTTGAAATATAATACAGTAATACCTAGTAGTTTAAATAAATAAATTCATTGGGCAGCCTTATTGTAAAGAATAAATATGATAGTAATAAATGAATTTAATTAAGACTGGAAAATAATTTTAAGAATTGTTTAAATTCTCATTTTCATTGGTTAGAATGTTATGTAAAGATATATAAGGCATTGTCATCTCTATAAAATAAAAGTTCCCCATGGATGGCATGCCAGAGCACTGGAGGAATTTAATGGTTTCTTGCTGACAGTCTGATTTGTTTTAAAATTAGTAGTTTATTACTCTGGTGTTCAGAAGTTTATGAGTTGTCATGTGCTGCTGTCTGTTTGATTGTGTTAAGTGTTTTAGTGACTTTCAAAGCCAGTAAAACATTTAATTCTTCTATGCTTTTGTTTTCTTTTTTTTCTGTAACAGCTAAAACATGGAGCAGGTGAAACCCCAGGCACCTGAAAGAATTATGATTTGGACTTGACATCAATGTTTATATTCACCTCTTAAGCTGGCATCCATATTTTGAACAGATAAGACTGTTATGATTAGAGACCCAATCATCTTATATAAAATATATATCTCTTTTATCTATGTCTCTCTAGCACTCTCTCCCTCTTTGTATGTAAATATATATATATATATATATATATATATATATATATATATATATATACACATACACACAGATATATACATTTATACCTTGACTTGAAGGGGCTAACATTACTTATTGGTAACAACTAGTGATACATAAATTTCCACATACCACCCCAACCAATCTTGGGCAGCTAAATAACCACATCCTTGATAAAATACAGCAGGGCAAGTTGATACATGTATTCACAACTTTCAGTGTGGCAAGTTGTAACTTGTTTCAGGTCTATATTATATCACTGAAGTCTGCAAACAGTGAATACCACCTGAATGACACCAACTGAGCAAAGAACGGGAATATCGAAACAGGAAAAAAAAAAGAAACTAAGACAGGCAAACTGTCATAAAGTGTTTTATGCAGGGGGGCAAGCCCCTCTGTAACCACCCCACCCCCGCTACTTAAATATACCAACTCTGAGATTGCACTACATTGAAGTAAATGGAAAGATTCCCTATGGCGATCTCCGTTCATTCGTTCGATATTTCCCGTTTTCACACAGTTAGTGTCGTCCAACTGGTGTTCGCTCATAGCGGACTTCGGTGATATAATATAGACCCCTTGTTTCTTTGTATAACTCTTCAGGATGCTGTCTTTCAAGATATAGCCATTAAAGTGTGTTTTTTGGAACTTCACAGGTGACTAATCAACTGGAAATTATCTACTGTGACTTACACCTATATTGCAGGATGCCATTGGCAATTTAGAGACCTAGTAGAGGAGCATTCATGGAGGAAGCCTCTTCCCCCATCAAATATGTCTTTCTATTACATAAGCAGATGCACGGTACCACATGCACACACACACACACACACACACACACACACACACACACACACACACACACACACACACACACACACACACACACACACACACACACACACACACACACACCTAAAATGTCTGATAAGGAAGAGTTGTCCAATAGAGCATTTTCATACTGGTATTTGTGCCGCACTTTTGCCATTATTGCCATCAAATAAATGCATTTCACAAGCTAGTGAGTGAATCTGAGGCTGTTATCTCCATTTTTGAAAAAAAAAAAGGCAAAATGTTTTGGCTCTAATAACCCGCTGATGCCCTCTGGATGAAATGCCTCCTCTTCAGGGGCAGTGTGGGAACACTGAGTAGCTAGGTTACTCATTTCAGGCAGTGAAGTCTAATGTATCAATCTTCAGACTGTTACATCCCTAACAATTGTTTTCTAAAAGTAAAAATACTGATACATGTTTTCTAGGCGAAGGCAGGCATCATTACTACATCAAGGTGACACTGCAGTTAGTGCTATTGTACAACATAATATAGTGAAATAGACTGATATAAAACATACCTTACAGAATGTAGGATACCTGGGGTAGACTTACATGTCAAAATGTTTCCAAAGTCATAGAAAGTATTGTGACTTTTTGTGGCAATAATACTTGAATTCATGTGTTTAGAATTATTGTTCACACGAACAGGCTCAAAGTGAGTGTTTTATAGCACACTGGCTATTAATAAAGAAAACATGCCTGTTTCATTAGTCAGTAGACTCAACAAATCCTTAATTTTGCAGTTGATCTGCTTGTTCTAGAAATAAATATCCTTGTAGTTCAGTGCTCTTTGCTGACCAGGCTGCAGATTGCAGAACTCCACAATAAAGTAAATTCTGTGCCGTTTATCTCTTGCATTAGCCCTGTCTATCATCCTGCATGAAGGGTAAACTATCCTGATCATTTAGAGAAGACTTGATTATTTATTTATTTATTTATTAATTACTGTTTAATAACCAGATGGAAGAACTGGTCTGTTGAACCTTTTCAGTCATGACCCAGACTCAGACAGCACTATGACGCTATACTGTGTATAAGCAATTAACAAAACACACATCACAATAGTTGAATTATATAAGTTTAAGTGAAGATAGACAGCAACAATGCAAATATATACAAATGAGAAATGTATGTATTTATTTATTTTACATTTGTCTGCCGGAATAGTCTGACTAGTCTAGCAGCCCATTTTCAGTGGAGGCCAGGGGAGAAAAACTCCAGAGATAACATAAATAGTAAAAAGTTAAACAAAGTCAGTAGAAAATTAATAGCAAAATGGCAAGCATTGGTATCTAACATTATACACACATTAAGAAATAACAGCAGGTCATTCCTTCATCAAATAGGCATTAGCTATACAAAGTTAGTGGAACATTGGTAGCAAAACGCCAAGCATTGGTATCTAACATTACACACACATTAAGAAATAACAGCAGGTCAGTCCTTCATCAAATAGGCATTAGCTATACAAAGTTAGTGGAACATTGGTAGCAAAACGCCAAGCATTGGTATCTAACATTACACACACATTAAGAAATAACAGCAGGTCGGTCCTTCGTCAAATAGGCATTAGCTATATAAAGTTAGTGGAACATTGGTAGCAAAACGCCAAGCATTGGTATCTAACATTACACACACATTAAGAAATAACAGCAGGTTGGTCCTTCGTCAAATAGGCATTAGCTATATAAAGTTAGTGGAACATTGGTAGCAAAACGCCAAGCATTGGTATCTGACATTACACACACATTAAGAAATAACAGCAGGTCATTCCTTCATCAAATAGGCATTAGCTATATAAAGTTAGTGGAACATTGGTAGCAAAACGCCAAGCATTGGTATCTAACATTACACACACATTAATAACAACAGGTCATTCCTTCGTCAAATTGGCAACCAAGACAGGTAAGTACAGAGCAGATAAAAATAAGTATATGTTGTGAGATTTTTCATACAGGATAATGGATGAGTACAGCAGTACATATGTATACATAAGAGATACTTTGATTCTTAGCAAATGAATGAACAGTGAACTGCAACTGGAGTGAATAAACAGCAATCTGCAAGAGGACAAGCAAAGAGTTACAGTCTCAGTCATTATCTCTATAATGGTTGCAGGTGGATTCAGTAAGTAGATGTTTATTAAGAGCATTGTTAAAGTCCTTTCTGGATTTCTGTCTTTTTTAAACTTCTTTGGGCAGGTGGTTCCAGTCTAGAGAAGTCTTTTTCACCAGTCATCATCAATTTGAATGGGGGGGGGCAGTGAAAAAAGGTTGTTTTGTGTAGTTCTCAGAATGTATGTTTTCTTTAAAATGGAATTTCCAATTCATTGGGGGCAGTAGGCTTGTTTTAGGACCTTAAAGATCAGAGTGATAGGTAACTTGAGAGGCAGTTGGAGTTCTTCATTAAACTGCAATGATAAATTAATGGGCCATCTAGGAGTATGAATCTACAAATTTTGTTTTCCACTGATTGTATTTCATGAATATTCTTGGCTGAGTGAAAAATGAGAAAACAAAGACCATATATTCTGTTAAGACCAATATTCTGTTAAGTACAAACTTGCAGTTTTAAAAGTACTGTATTTTCATTTTTTCTGTTTCCTAATTGTGTGTTTCTGAATAGTGTGCTCTGCGTCTGTTTGCTATACGAGGGGTAGTGTTATCACTTCTTTGTTATATGATATTTAATAGCCTGGAGGGATTCCTCTGTACTTTAAGTGCTAGCCACAGATGTTGAGAAATCATTTTATGCTCAACTCCTGAGAGACTTGCTTGGCTACAAACATCTGCATTAGAAGCTGAAGCTAAGTGAAACTTGCAGTAGTGTATTTTAATATTCTGTTAAGTACAAACTTGCAGTTTTAAAAGTACTATATTTTAATTTTTTTATGTTTCCTAATTGTGTGTTTCTGAACAGTGTGCTCTGTGTTTCTCTGCAGTTAGTTCCCCATCCTCCCTCCCTGTTCTTGTGTTGGTATTAGTGTTGGTGGCTCTGGAATTAACCACCCCTCCTGTAAGTCTGTATTAGAACACTCCTCCTGGGTCCATCTCATTTGCTCACTTAGCCAAGTACAGTGAGATCATATTCTGAGTCTAGTGTTCACTCTACTTAATACAGAGAGTAGATTTGAGAAGGCCCAAAAAAAAAAAACATTTCATTTGCTTTTACTGTATTTGTCTTTCTTCCTACTTTATTTTGTTTTTGTTAAAAGTACTCAATTTTATTTATTCTGCTGCATTTGTTACTGCTTGGTAGTAGCCTGATTAAATTGTAACTGTTATTTTAAGTCTTTTGGTTTAAGCACTTGGGCTTCATACAGGATGTTTTACATTAAGAAGGTTTGTGGTCTGCACTGTTGTGGCAGGACAGGTAGCTTACATCCTTCTAAGATGGGAGTTGCTGATTGAAGGTCCAGTGTCTGCTATTCTAAAAGTGTATTAGTTCTGGCTTAAGCACTTGGGCTTCAGGCCAGGTATTCTACATTAAGAAGGTTTGTGGTCGGCACTCTTGTGGGAGGAGAGGCTGGTTTCTGCCTTTCTGAGATGGGAATATCTGGTCACATGCTTATTGTGCCTGCTTATTTGAACTGTTTCTTTCTGAAATTGGTGCAGTTTGTTGCTGTAGCATAGACCAGATTCAGGCCTGCTGAATCTAGCTTTGTTTGTATAACTTGAGCACTGATCCAGGACATCTTTTTTGGAGAAGGTTCCCCTGCACCCTAGTAAGCAGGGGTGTGCAGTTAGAACTTGTCTGATTGGAGACTGCTGGAACAGGGCTCAGTTTTAAGCTTTTTATTCTGGTTAATTGGATAACTTGTTTAAATAAGTTTGTTTGTTTTCTATTGTTTTATATATATATATATATATATATATATATATATATATATATACATTTGGAGCTCCAGGCAAGATCGAAATCGAAAGACCGACCTTGCCAAATGAGTGCAGAATTTATCGACAGTGCAGAAGACCCGCGACCGGATGACAACACCAACGCCCGAGGATGCCGACATGGGAAAGGCTGTGTGAGTATGCGGTAGTGACGGACGTTTAGGGGCGCGCAGCAGGTGTGGGAGATTGACGGTCTGTGGGGATAGGGGTGGGTTAAGTGAGTTAGGGTTAGGGAGGTTAGGGCGATAGAGTTAGGGTTAGTTAAGTTTAGGTTAGGGGGGGGTAGAGGTAAGTGTGCGATAGTGGCCGGACCTTAGGGTTAGGGAGTTTGAGTGTGGGCTTGTAAGGATTTTGGTGTGCTTGTGTTGTGTGTGTGTTTGTGGAATGGGGATGTGTTTTGTTTTAATTGTTATTGTGGTGTGTGCAGTGTATGGGGTTTCGTGTTTGTGTAGGTTATGTGTGGTTTCGTGTTTATGGACTGTCGAATATGGGTGTTGTGTGGTTTCGACTATGTCAGGTAGAACCATATATATATATATAAATTGTACTTTATTCATCTGCTTTTACTGTATTTGTGTTTCTTCCTACTTTATTACTAGGGGCATTGACTACAACTCTTATCTGCGATATATAACAATAGGTATCCTTTTCTGGGCATTTAAAGTGTTTTTTGTGTGTATCTGCTTTATTTTCAAAAAAAAAAAAAAAAAACAAAACAATATATATATATATATATATATATATATATATATATATATATATATATATATATATACTTGTTTCCTGCCTTTCTAAGCTAGTATAGTCCAGTTTTCAGGTTAGTGTTGAATTCAGGGCTGTGTTACAAATCTCTGTGTTTGCCCATACCTTACTTGGATAGAAGGAAGTTCTCCATTCACTTGTGAGAGAGGGGAGCTTTGAGCAGTCTGTCTGTCCCTGGAGGAGTGGTTTCAGCCCAGAAAGTAGTAGTTTATTGGCCATTTTGGGCTAATTTCTATCTCTTTCATTTCCCTGCTATAAATACTCTATTTGCCTGGTTTTGCGCGCCGGGCAGTGCCAGTTAGCTAGAGTAAAACTATTTCCGGCTCCGCAAAGTCTATTCTTCAATTTTTCCCTTGGAACTAGACAAATTTTCAACTTAAGCACTCAAGCCACTAATTTCTTAGCCCAGCACTTACTCAAAACTTATAGCAAGCACATATAAACCTTAGCACTAGACCCTCCTGTATTGTACAGAAGGACAAGGCTCTCTATTCGAACTTACCAGCCATCCAGTAAAACGGTTCACTGTACCTATCCAGGTATGTCCAAAGGGCAGCTTCAGATGTACTCTTCAGTCCAACTGGTGAATATGGGCATTTTGAGGCAATGTTACAACTGCCTCATGTACACAGACAACCCCCTCCTCCTACCACCAAACACTAATACATGCGAGAGATGCAGTTATACAGTCAAAGTGGAGGCTATGCTCTCTCAACCCAAGACTGGATCAGACAGTCAAGAAGAGAAGGGAAATACTTGCATCACACCACCAGTCTCACATAAACCTATTAAAGCATCACTGGAAAAAAACACACATAAATACATGAAAACATACTCGGAGGCTCTAAATAAAAATCTGCAAAACCAACAGAGACCTCCAAAGCAAACATCCAAGCAACCTCTACCCCCCCCCCCAACACAAACCATGAAACACATGCTTCACAAAACCAGTGTGCCATGCAATCACAGCCCTTAAGGCAAAAAAACACACCCGACATACTAGTAATAGGTGACTCTATAGTCAGGCACACTGACATCCCACTCACTAGGCTGAATAAGGAGAAGGTTACTGTTAGCTGCCTGTCGGGCACCAGGATCTGCCACATAACACAAGCACTCAGGTCACTACAGAACAAGTACAAATATGACTATGTCATTGTCCATGTTGGTATGAATGACCTGAGCCATACCTCTCTGGACTACATGAAAAGAGACATGGAAGAGCTCTCTGATCACATAGCCCAGGCTGGTATGATGCTGACCCTGAGTAGCATCCTTCCCTCACCAAGAATGATACCACAGTATAAAGAAAAAATTCTCAATTTCAACAATTGGCTAAGTTTCTGGTGTCATTCAAAGGGGCTCCAGTGTCTGTCCTCCTGGGATGACATGCTCGACAAGCCATGCTGCTTTGCAAGAGACGGCTTACACCTGTCACCCTTAGGCTTTCAAATACTGGCCAAGGCTCTTGCCACCCCCATAGTGCCTTTTGTAGGCAAGGCTCAAAAGACAAACCCACTGCCATAAATAGCACAAGTAACAAAAAAACTGAGGATAATGCTACTCAATGCCAGAAGTCTGAACCTCAAAATGCACGCACTCAAGGCACTCCTCAGTATGGAGAAAATTGATATAAGTGCAGTAACAGAAACCTGGTTTAAGGCTCCAGAGAGCACCACAGCACTACCAGGCTACAACTCATACCATACATTTTGGCCACAGAACCCAAACCGAAATATAAAAGGCGGGGGTGTATCCATATTCATCAAGGGTACCCACACCTCCAGGTTAGTGGCACAGCAGGATGCTTCAGAGATCATCCACGTGCAACTAACAATGGGCAAAACTGCAATTCAAATTGTGTCTTGCTACAGATCACCCACCATGTCCCAGGATCCCCATTCCGCATTTCTGGAAACACTGGGAAACATAAAGGTCCTACCAAACACCCTAATATTGGGTGATTTCAATTACCCAAACATTAACTGGGAGAACTACTCAAGTACTAACTCCCTTTCCCAACATATCCTAGAATTTATAAACTCAAGCTCCCTGGTTCAACTGGTCAACACTCCCACCAGAGGTGACAACATATTGGATCTGGTCATCACCAACATGGGCGACCAGTGTTCCACACCAGAGGTCAACCCCTCGCTGGCTAGATCTGGCCATAAACAAATCAATTTGGATATCCACATTCCGCCCCCATCCCCGGACAAGAAAACCACTGTGAAAAAATTTTCAAAAGCAAACTTCACGTTACTTAAGACCGAGATGGACAGTTTCAAAGCCCCTATGCTGAAGGATAATGCTGTCCAAGCTGCAAACTCCTTTACTAATGCACTCTACGGGCACCTACAAGAACGCATGGATCATGCCATCCCAAGCAAAACCAAGACTCATTCCTCCAAGAAAAGGAAACCAGTCTGGTGGACTCCTGCCATAAACAAACTATACAAAAGAAGGAGGAAACTAGTACAGAAAAGAGTAAAATCCCAAGAAGGGAAGACATCCCTGATCAGTATCAGAAAGAAATTATGATCCCTCTTAAAATCATCCAAGGCAAGCTTTGAAAGAAAAATTACCAAGGACTCCAAAGATAACCACAAGGCATTCTTTAGCTATGTCAAGAATCTAAGTGGCAATGCTCAGATCTGCTCGGAGTTACTGCAGAATGGCACAAAATACACTGAACCGACCGATATCACCAACATCCTGGCAGACAGGTTAATTGCAAACTTCACTCCCCTCTCACCCCCAAGAGGGCCCATAATCATTCCAGAAGAATGTAGAGTCCCTGAAATCACAGACACTCAGGATAAAACAGCCCTCTCCAAAGTCAAAAACACAGCATCAATGGGACCGAATGGTGTTCCAGGCTGCGTCCTACATGAGCTCAAAGACGAACTAACCCCTCACCTAAACACACTGTTCAAACTCAGCCTCTCCACAGGCTACGTACCCATAGAGTGGTGCACAGCAGCAGTTATTCTGCTCCACAAAGGTGGAGCCACAACAGATCCCGGGAACTATCGCCCTATAAGCTTGACTAGCTTGGTCTGCAAGGCTATGGAGCACATCATCATGGAACTCATTAACAGAGACATTGGGAACCTTCAAACACTGGACCCTACCCAGTTCGGCTTTGTCAAGGGCAGATCATGCCTCCTAAACCTGGTGGACTTCTTTGAGACAGCTACCAAGGCTATAAATGAGGGAAAGGTGGTACACACAGCCTACCTAGACCTCACAAAGGCCTTCAACACCATTCCCCATTCTGGTATTATAGACAAGCTCACCAGCCTGAACATAAACCCCTACATCACAAGATGGGTTGTCAACTGGCTCACGGACAGAACCCTCATGGTGAGAGTTGCGGGAGCTAGGTCTGACTCTAAATCAGTTACAAGTGGAGTTCCCTAGGACTCTGTCCTAGGACCCCTCCTGTTCGACATATACTTCTCAGAGGTACAGGCAAGCACAGGAGGACTATGGCTGACCAAGTTTGCAGACGACTGCAAACTAGGGGCTATAATTGACTCTCCTCCAAAAGGGTCTCACTGAGATGGATACCTGGTGTGAAAATCATGGCCTCAAGCTAAATGCCAAAAAGTGATTAGTCATCACCTTTGGAAAAAAACAAAGTACCCACAAACTGCCACATAGGTGGTAGTCCCCTATATACGGAAGATGTAATTAGGGATCTGGGAACCCAAGTAGATAGTAATCTCACCTTTGATAATCACATTGCCAAAGTGGTTAGAAAATCCTTCTACGTGGCCCACCTAATCACAAAAGGGTTCGCATCCAGATCAAAAGAGGTCATTGTGCCCCTCTACTCATCACTCATCAGACCCATCATAGAGTACAATGCCCCATTTGGGATGTACCTTACAAGACACCTGCAACAGCTGAAAAGACCACAGAAGTACCTCACCAAGAGGATCACTGACCTCAAACAGATGCCCTATGCAGCTCGACTGAAGAAATTACAGCTGTACTCGGTTGCATACCGCCTACTCAGAGGTGATCTCTGCCTGACATACAAGGCCATGTCCAACCCAGAATTGATGGACATACTCCACCTAAAGAAAACCTTATCCCCGTGAGCCACACGCTCTAGGGATCTAAACCTCACCACAACAATAAATAGGAAGTGCTGGAGGGATAGATTCCTGTCCCAGAGACTTCTCATGCTTTGGAACAAGATCCCAATCTACATTAGGCAGAGCTCCTCGCTAACACTTTTCAAAAGAAATCTTGACGAGTGGATGGAAAACAGAAAGTTTACCTCGGGGATCACTTCAGTGGCTCTGCTGGACAGAGGCACAGGGAACTAATCTAAGGGAGTGGCAAAAGCCAACACATTCTGGCTAGGCTTATAAATGCTTACAGGCAGATAGCCTAGTACCTACCTATGAACATATATTCCAGCTAAGCTGTCAATGCATTTTTAGTAATAGATATGCAAGCTTTTGGAGGAAGCACATGAGCAATCTTATAACAAAATTTAAGTAGGGCCAGGTATTTATCAACTATCATATCTATCTGTGTTGAAAAGGAGAGAGCAAGATTAAGGATATGGCATAGGCGTCTCTGTTCTGTGACATTAGGAAAAGATTTGTCATTGACATCAGTTAGGTGAATGGGAAGAATACTGAGTAATTTTATAAGGGTTGAGAAAACCATAACATTAGTGTTTTGTGGTAAATTAACAGCCTATTAGAATGGGACAGTTTACATAACTGAGAGTTGTCTTATAGTTTGCTTTCAAGTTCACTGTGGTTTTTACTTGAATATAAGAGCAGAATGTCATCAGCGAACATTACCAGTTTGACGTTTGGAAGCTCAGTGGGAAGATCAATAACAAACAGTGAGAATAGTTTAGGGTTAAGTATTCTCAACCTTTAAGTACCCCTGTGTTTTGTGTTCCACAAGTAGAAAGAGAGTTACTGCAACAAACCTGAAAGGTCTGTTTTGTAGAGAGCTTTGAAGCTGGTGAATTGTATTCTGTCTAATGTTTAATTTTTCTACATTATTCAGAAGAATGTTATAATTAACAGTTTTAAAGCCCTTAGGCATATTAACAAATAGACGTATGTATTAGTGAAACTGGATTATATTTCTAGTGGAGTAGCATGTCTCTCAGCTCCACCTCTTGCCAGATACCTCTTCTCATTCTACTTTCTCATACTCCACATCACCCAATTACTTCAGCCCTCCTTCTCACTGCATACTCCATCTACCCTGGCCATCAATTTGTTCCTGGAATGAACACATGCTTTAGATAGTGTGTTGTATGCAAAGTACTGGGTAGCTATAACTAGCTTCGTATATGACTGCAATTGCTAACATCCAGGTAACACTTTGTTTACTTAAAAAAATCTATTGAAATAAGCTCATTGGGTATACACTGCACAATGAGGGCCATCAGCATTGTGTCTATTCTATGGAGTCAGTGGATAATATTGAGAAAGAGAGGTGAATGCAAGTGGGTGGCTGTGGGTTATATGTTGGAAGGATGCACTAACTTCAGAAATGGATAGGGGCAGGGATGACTGAATATTATAGCAACCAGCTTCAATGGTCAGGAGAGAGCACTTCTTCAGGAATGAAATAGGCTTCGCCTACTTAGGGTTATGGATCAGTAATTAACAAGAGGGTCCCTGATCTTGGCTAGCTGTGTTAAGGCACAGCTATCTTAGTGAGATACTTGACATTGGTAAGGAACTTCTCAATTAGCAAAAATTCGATTTCATAAGCAAAATGATGACAGTATGCAGAAAAAGATATTAGAGGATTCCTTGTTTAAAATAAGGCCAAGGAAGAATTTATTGTGTTGACTGATGAAATACAGCATTGCACATTTTCTTCACAGCTTGTTTACAGAAAATGAATCCTTGATTTGATGAGGTATGGCTCAGCCCATATGAAATTGGCACGTTTATGTTGCTTAATACCTCAGAACATTAAAGTTGTATTTAATGCATTTGGAGTTATGGTTTGAGAGGAGAAACATAACAGTGGCTCTTCCTCTATTATATCAGACCTTAAGATGTTTAGGCAAGATGCAATCTTTCAACAGATTTTTCTTTTGTTCTCATTCTTCTGATAATAAAGCAAACAGAGAGACTTTGCCAATGAAACCTTCTCTACTGTTCCAAAGGACCAAAGGAAAATCCTTGAAAGACAGAGGAAAGCATAGGAGTTTACTAGAAGAATCATGTACCTTGGAATTGAACCAGAATCTGGAGTTAGGAGATACAGATGAACAAGAAGAAGACCAGCAACTTGGAAAGTAGTGAATAAATGTAAGACTGCAAAGCATCAATTGTATTTGTGAAATATGGAATATGGTTGTATAAGAAAAGTAGAAAGAGTGCATTTTTGTTGTCTTTGTTAAATTTGTGGGGGACTGAAAGGCATTTGTCTCACTTCATGTCATTACTGTTTGGAAGGGAACTGAAGGGAGAGGGAGAGGAAGGAAAAAATGTAACTGTAAGTAAAACGCTTTTCTTCTTAACAGTATTTCTATGAAACGTTTCACAATATAAATTGTATGTTTTATAGTAAGCATTCTTAATTGTTCTTTAATGTGATAAAGATACTAAGGTAAACAGATGCCTTCTTCCCTCTTTCTTTCTTTCTTGTTTTTTAGTATTAAGATTGTTCCTATTAAGTAGGTTAAGCTTCATTATTTGAATATGTACATAGTTTTGTATGTGTGTGTGTATTAATTTAACATGTTATAGGAGTATTCTAGAAGTGTTTGTTTGTTTGTTTGTTTTTGAGGGTTTTCATTAAAACAGACTATTGTAAAATGTGACATAGCTTCCAATTGTTGATGATAAGAAAAAAATGTATAAAAAATAGCCTACCAAACATTAAAGGATGCACGTAATGCAAAGCTGAAAATAGGCATTTAAAAAGCTGTTTATTTATAATATGTGAGAATAATGACTTCTTATCATAATGGTGATGCTTTACATGCTGTTTTGGAATGTATTGGAATGTGAATGGCCTCACAGGTACTGACAAAGAAGAAAGAATATTTAATTACATTATGAAATCCAGAGTGCAAATAACAATGCTACAGAAGATACCCATGGAAAGAAATGAGCATGTGAATTTGATAAAGAAAGGATTTCAGGATGCATATTCAGCAGAATATCAGGGAGAAAGGAAAGGAGAAGTACTTGTATTAATTGCTAGATGAGCTCCAATAGTGGTAAAAGAGGGGGAAATTATAATAATGGTAGATTTCTGGTAGTAAGGGGCTGCTGGCAAGGGATGAGGATTATGCTGGCATGTATTTATATTCCACCTAAAACTATTATGGAGTTTTAAAAATTTTGGGAATAAATAATCAGCTTTCAGCACATAATATTACCTATAGGCGGGGACTGGAATTTGATTTGCATCAATGAGGATGTATCTGCGGGCTTAGAAGGGAAAATATTGCAAAATAAGGTAGATTTCTGAAGAAATTGATGAAAATATTTAGTATGGAAAATATGAATTCAGAAGTAGGAACCCATAGTAAATTTACATATTATTCCCCAAGGTATAACAACTGAATGAGACTAGAAAGAAAGTATATTTCAAAGGAATTTGTAAATTTTATTGAGAACTTTGACACACATTCAGTAACTATTTCAGATCATGTGCCTGTAACTACTATGATAAAAATGCAAGGTAATGAAGTAAAAACGATACACTGGCACTTCCACACCTACCTATTAAAAAGAGAGGAATTTAAGGAAAGGGTAGTGGAAATTATTTGGGAGTTATTAGGGAAGATAGAAAGTACTCCAGAAGTTATAATTTGTGAGTGGGATAAAATAAAAGTGGAATTTAAAAATAAGGTAAATATAAAAGAAAAAAAATGATGTGGTTAAGAAGTAACAAGAATTATTTAAAGGAGCTGACAAAAGTTAGATTTTTACAGAATAAAGGGGATCTCACAGAACAAGAAGAGGCACAACTGCAGGGTGCTAAACAGAAAATAAGTAAGTACTTCAGCAATCTGCATGAGTTTAGAAAGACTGCTAAGCAACTGCTTTTTGATAATAACTATATAACACAAAAACCTTTGGCAAAATGGCTAAGACAACAGAAAATATAAAATGTTGCTGCCACACTTAGGGAGCCTATAACAAGAAAAATAACCAGAGATCCTGTAGAGGTGTTAGAGATATTTTGGAAATATTAACGAAAATTTGTATAAAGCAGATAAGAGGGGGGAAGCAAGGAAAAAGCAGAAATAGAAATATTTATGGAAGATTTAAATATACCAAGGTTAGATGAAGATGAGGATCAACAATTAACAGTTAAGACAGGAGGAGATGAGATAAAAATGATGATGTATAACCAATCTGTGGGAAAGTCTCCATTAAAAAAAAAAAAAAAAAAAAAAAAAACTAAATTGTTTTTTGTATCGGATATGTTTTACAAAAGGTTTTGCAGTTATGTATAACTATCAATAATGTATATATTGTTAGTATGTAATAACTTTGTAATGTTTTGCAATGTCTTGGAGCTTTTCTCCCTGGGCCCTGCTGAAAATGGACATATATCCAGTAGGACTATCCCGGTCAACAAATGTAAAATAAATAAAAAATAAAAAATAGATGGCATTCTGGTGGACATTTGGAAGCTAGGAGGGACAGACATGATAAAGATCCAGAAGGATTTTTTAACAGTATTTGAAAGGAGGGGAAACACCAACATCCTGGAAAAAAGCTGTGGTGGTTATAATAACTAAAGATAGTAAAGACCCACCAGATCCAGCTTCATATAGGCCCATTTCACTTTTAAATAATGATTATAAAGTATTTCTGTCTATAATGGCTAAATATGGCAACGATGATGCCAAACTTGATAGATATGTAGCAATATGTAGAGGGGAGGCAAACATTTCACAACATTAATAGAACACAAAACAGCACTATTGTTGGTAGGTCTTGATGCAAGTAAGTTGTGATTTTATGCTTAAAGCAATGGAAGAATTTGCATTTCCTGATACAATAACAAGGTTAATTAGGAGGGTGTACGAGGAATTGGAGGCAAAAATCAAAGTGGGATGGTTCCTCTCTGATAAGTTGTGTCTGAACAGAGAAACCAGGTAGAGGTGTCCTCTTTTCCCTTTGTTATTTGCATTATATCTGTAACCATTAGCAAAGAAAATAAGGACTCAGAAATTCAAGGATATAATTGGTGTGGTATTCTGGAAAAGTTGGCATTATTTGCAGATAATATTATTTTGTACATGATGGAACCAGAAAAGGACATCTCAGTATTGAGGTACATTCTGAATTAATTCCAGGATTTTTTTCAGGATATAAAATTACTGAAGATAAAACAGGATATAGCTGAAAACTAGATACCCACACATTAATTGGGTCAGCAGTACCCATATTTATAGGGACATGATAAAATGAAATATTTATAAGTATGGGTTAAAAAGAATTCTGTTATGGCAGTGAAGAATATGTGGAAGAGGCTAAACAAAACATAATACAAACATTGATAGACTGGAAGCTCTTGCCTGTGAATATAGATAACAAGATAAAAGTAGTAAAATGTGTTTAGTCCATTTAGTTTCACAAACAGGTCAAGCATATTTTTATTAGCCAGAGGAGACATTGTGGATAGGAATTAATAAAGAGTTTGAAGGATTTTATCTGAGAGATGAGGAGAGGAAGAGTTAAGCAAGATAAGCTGATCCTTACAATAGAACAAGGACTCTTAGGATCACCTGATTTGAAGGGATATTTTAGAGCTATACAGGTAAGGCTGTTATATATAACACATGCAGAAAGTTACAATTCAAAGTGGAAAGAGATGATGCTAAAGCAGGGAGTTAATTCAAGGACTAAGGAAAGAGTGGGATTGTGTATACAGACCCTTAAGAAGGATAACAACAGTCATACAGAATATTATATTAATAAAGTAACAAAATATACTAAGAACTAAACCAACACAGAAATGAGGAAAGGAGATTCTGCTGATAGAGATGACTGCAATTAGGGGTACAGTGAATTGGGAAGACAGGGCTGGAATTTACTGAAGGAAGAAAAAAGGAACCAAGGTTTGTTTGTGTCTTTCAGCTTTTCCCGGTTAGGTGTCGCCACAGCGGAACTCCGGTCCGCTAATGACTGGCAGTTGATTTTTATGTACTGGCTTGCCAGGCCTGATGCACAACCTTCAATAAAGGTATGCCCATTCATGCATGAATCCATGCAGAAGACGCTCTAGCTGAGAATCGAACCGGACAGCGTCTTACTGTGAGGCGACAATGCTACCGCAGCACCACCACCATGGGTTGAAAAGGAACCAAGGTATTGGGAACAAATAATTAGACAGGAAAAGGTAACAGACTGGGAAGAGGCAAAGAAGACATTTGAACTGCAGGCTAAAGATTGCCTTCTTTATTATGGATTGATATCCGAGTATAGGTAAAATGAAAACGATAGAAGAATCCTAAATGAAAGACGTGCACTGGTTGAGTTTTTAGTTGAATCTAGAACAGAAGCTGTTGTTAAAAACAGGTAATTAGTAGGCCATATAAAACATTTTATAATAAGTATAGGAATCAATCATTGGAGGTCAGAAAAGATTGGGAACATTGAGATTAGAAAAGCAATTCAAAAAGAAACAATAGGAGGGCATATGTTTGGCTTCAAATATGCAATAAAATCAAGAAGATTTAGGGTTTTTGCCTTAAAATTTTTTCAAAGGTACTTTTATACCCAAGCAGACTTCAAACAATAGTGGAGGAAGAAAGTGGTATGCTGGATCATATGTTCTCGAAGTGTAACGAGTTGGCAGACATTAAATATTCCCTACAAAGTACTCTGTCAGAAATACTGGGTGAGCAAATGAGTGTAACAAAGGAAATTTTTTTTTTTTAGTTGGCATACAGGATCTGAATTACCTAGTCATAATAAGGCCTTTTTAAGTTTAATTCTGGTGGTTTCCATAAAAGCAATTACTAGAACATGGAAATCAAAGTATAAGCCAACTGTACTTGAAGTAGTAAATATTGTAACAGAGATAAAAGAACATCAATGGGATCTTTAAAGAAGGGTGGGAGTAAATTACATAGAAAAAAATGGAAATTATGGGAACAATAAATACATAAAATGTTTTGTAGGTGGAATGAGGTTTAACCAGCCTAGTCCAGATACAGATTTGTTGTATCCAGGACTGTTTGTAAGCTTCTGAGCCCCCCAAGCCTTTCTGTGTTGGAGGGAAGCCTTATAGCTTATCAATGGGAGTGGTAAGCACTAGGTAGTCTGTCTACCACAAGAGGAGTGGTTTCTGGCCCAGAAATTGTAGTTATTGGCCGTTTGGGCAGTTGTTCCATCTCTTTCAACTTTTCTGGTTTAAAAGCCTGTGTTTGAGCTTGTTTCCTGCTTCTTCTGTAACTGGTCTAGTCCAGATATAGATTTGCTGTATCCAAGACTGTTTGTAAGCTTATGAGCCACCCCAAGCCTTTCTGTAATGAAGGGAAGCCTTATAGCTTATCAGTGGGAGTGGTAAGCACTAGGTAGCTATCTACCACAAGAGGAGTTGTTTTTGGCCCAGAAATTGTGGTTTATTGTTGGTTTAGGCAATTTTTTTCCATTTCTTTCAACATTCTGGTTTAAAAGCCCATGTTTGCACTTGTTTACCCCCTTTTCCTGTAACTATTCTAATCCAGATATAGATTTGCTTTATCCAGGACTGTTTGTAAGCTTCTGAGCCCCTCAAGCCTTTCTGTGTTCAAGGGAAGCCTTCTAGCTTATCAATGGGTGTGGTAAGCACTAGATGGCCTATCTACCACAAGAGGAGTGGTTTCTGGTCCAGAAATTGTAGTTTATTGGCCGTTTGGGCAGTTTTTCCATCTCTCTCAACTTTCTGATTTAAAAGCCCACATTTGCACTTGTTTCCCACCTTTCATGTAACTAGTCTAGTCCAGATACAGACTTACTGTATCCAGGATTGTTTGTAAGCTCCTGCGTGGTGCCAAAGTCTGCTCTTCAATTTGTCCTTTAGATCTACTAGTTCTCTCCTCTCCTGCAGTTATACTAGCTTATTAGTCTAGCACTTTACCAGACTTCTTGTAGCAATTATTGTAGCACACAAAAGTGCTACCAGCACTAAATGTTCTACAAGGAAACAAATTCAGTACTTATTATCAATGCCCACCCCTCCAGGCATCTCTAAAGATCAGTTCCCTGTGCTTTCTTCTATTAACCTGGTGAACTTGGGCATCCTGAAACAATGTAGCAACTGCCTTATATACACCGACAACCCTCTCCTCTTATCTCCCAACACACAGACTTGCGAGAGATGCACATATATCCAAATTGGAAGCTACGCACTCTCTAGCCAAGACCGGCATAGCTGGTCAAGAGGAAAAGGTCAACACTTGCACTACACCACATGGAACACATAGCCCTCCAGAACACACACCAGCACTGCCTTCACATAAAAACAAAAAACACACACCCACCTTCGTGGAGGCTCTCAATAAAAATCTACTAAAGCAGCAGAGATCTCCAAGGCAGAAACGCACTCAACAACAACACAAAACTAATCATGAGACACATAACTATCCTAAACAGTGTGCCACTCAACCAAAGCCCCTAAGGCAAAACAGCATGCCCAACACACTAGTCATAGGTTGCTCGATAGTGAGGCACACTGATGTCCCACTAATTAGGTTGAATAAGGAGAAAATAACAGTCAGCTGCCTGTTAGGTGCCAGGATCCATCACATAATGCATGCACTCAGGTCCCTCAATAACAGGTGCAAATATGACTCTGTCATTGTACATGTGGGTGTGAATGATCTGAGATGTGCCTGCCTGGACTACATGAAAGGAGACATGGAGGACCTCTTGGATTATGTAGCTCAGGCAGGTATGACCCTAGCCCTGAGCAGCATCCTACCATCACCCAGAATGATACCACAGTATAAGCAGAAAATTATTGATTTCAACTATTGGCTAAGTTTCTGGTGTTATTCTACAGGGATCCAGGATCTGTCTGCCTGGGATGACGTGATTGGCAGACCTCGATGCTTTTCCAGAGATGGCCTGCATCTGTCACCCGTGGGCTTCTGGATACTGGCCAAGACTCTTGTCACCCCTATAGTGTCTTTTTTAGGTGGTGTTCCAAAGACCAAATTACCACCGTAACAGCTTCAAACAAATGCAATATGAGGGCCATGATGCTCAATGCTAGAAGTCTAAATCTCGAAATGCACTCACTTGAAGCACTCCATAAAATGGAGAACATTGACATTTGTGCTGTAACAGAGATCTGGTTCAAGGCAGCAGAAAGCACCCCTGCACTACCAGGCTATAACTCATTCCACAGCTTTCAGCCCCAGAACTTGGACCGAAGCTCCAAAGGCGGTGGTGTTTCCATATTCATAAAGGATGTGCACACCTCCAGACTGGTAGCCCAACATAACACATTAGAGATGCTTCAGGTGTAGCTAACATTGGGTAAGACAGTGATTCAAGTCATAGCCTGCTATAGGTCCCCAACTAGGTACCAAGACTCACACTCCACATTCCTAAGCACTCTGGAGAATATTAGGGTCCAACCTAATGGTCTCTTACTAGGCGACTTAAACTACCCCTCCATTAACTGGGAAAACTACTCATGTACTAGTACACTTGGCCAACATTTCCTATAGTTCATTAATTCCAATGTCCCGGACCAGCTCATTCTTACCCCCACTAGAGGTAGCAACATCCTTGACCTGGTCATCACTAACATGGGCAACCATTGCTCTACACCAGTATTCAGCTCCTCCCTGGTTAGATCCGACCACAAACTAATCACCTTGGAAATCCAAATCCCTCCCACCCTCCCCACACCCAGCAAAGGTAACCACCATGAAAAACTTCTCTAAAGCTAACTTTGGGCTCCTAAAAACAGAGGTGGCTAACTTCACGGCACCCATACAAATGGAGAATAGTTGAATGACCACCAAAACATTCACCAATGCACTGAACGAACACGTACACAAATGCATGGATCTCACCATACAAAATAGAACCAAGATGCTCTCCTCCAAAAAAAGGAAGCCAATCTGGTGGTCCCCTGCCATAAACAAACTATACAATAGAAGGAGGAAACTGATGTGGAATAAGGTGAAGTCCCAAGACTGGAAAAACTCCCTTATCACCGTAACAAAAAGTTGAGATCCCTCATCTAATCCTCTAAAGCTAGCTATGAAAACAGAATTGCAGCAGATAGTAAAGACAATCACAAGGCCTTCTATAGTTATGTAAAGAATCTCTCTTCCTATGTCGAGCTAACAAATATTGCCAGTGTACTGGCCGACAGATTCAGTGCCAACCTTACCCCTCTCCCCCCCAAAGGACCACTCACAATACCAGTAGATTGCCAGGCACCCAGTATTACTGCTGCACAGGTTAAAATAGCACTGTCCAAGGCCAAGAATACAGTTTCTATGTGACTTGACAATATCCCTGGTTGTGTTCTACATGAACTACAGAGTGAACTGGCACCTCAGCTGTGTGCCCTGTTCAATCACAGCCTCATCTCAGGCTTTATCCCTACTGAATGGTGCACTGCTACAGTCATCCCTCTCCACAAAGGAGGAGCAACTACAGACCCATTAGCCTGTTGAGCCTGATATGCAAAGCTATGGAATGCATCATCATGGACCTAATAAACAAGGATACAGGGAATTTTCAAACTCTTGATCTTGATCTTGATCCCACACAGTTTTGTTTTGTGAAGGGTAGATCATGCCTGCTCAACTTGGTTGACTTCTTTGAGTCAGTCACCAGAGCTGTGGATGAAGGCAAGATAGTTCATACAGCCTACCTTGATCTGGCCAAGGCTTTTGATACCATTCTCACTCAGGAATCATAGAAAACTCACACCCCTATATCACTAGGTGGTTTGCAAACTGGCTCACAGATAGAACCCACAGTGTAACAGTAGCTGACCCAAGTCAGACTGCTGACTAGTCACAAGTGGAGTCCCACTGGGTTCAGTCCTGGGTCCTCTCCTGTTTGGTATCCACTTCTCTGAAGTCCAGGCCAATACAAAAGGACTCTGGCTGACAACGTTTACAGACAATTGCAAGTTGGGAGCTATTATTAACTTCTCAAGTGATGTTGACATCCTACAGAATAGCCTCACTGAGACCAATGACTGGTGTTAGAACCATGGCCTTAAAGTTCAATGCCAAAAAATGTGTTGTCATCCCCATTTGGAAAAAACATGGTTCCCATGAATTACCACATTGATGGTAGTCCACTGAACACAGAAGATGTTATAAGAGATCTGGGAACACAGGTTGAAAGCAACCTCTCTTTTGATTACCACATTGCCACTGTGGTCAGAAAGTAATTCTATGTGGCACATCACATTGCTAAGGGTTTTGCATCCAGGAAGAAAGAGGTCATTGTCTCCCTCTACTCTTCCCTCAATAGGTCAATCATAGAGCACAATGCCCCATTTGGCATGTTCGTCACTAGACACCTGCAGCAACTGGAGAGGCCGCAAAAGTACCTCACAAAGAGGATCCTAGGCCTTAAACAATTGTCCTACATGGACAGACTCAAAAAACTCCAACTATTCTTTGTCTCATATCACCTACTTTGAGGCAATCTCTGCTTGACTTACAAAGCCATGTCTGTCCCAGCTCTGTTAGTAATGTTACATATAAAGAAATCCCAATCCCTCTGCACCACATGCTCCAGAGACCTCAACCTCCTTACCACAATTAATAGAATATGCTGGAGAGACATGTTCATAACCCAGAGACTGCCCATGCTATGGAATAGACTTCCCATACATGTCAAGCAGAGCACCACGCTGACCCTCTTCAAGAGAAATCTTGATGAGTGGATGGGAAACAGAAAATTCACCCCGGGGATAACTCCAGTGGTTCTACTTGACAGAGGCACTGGGAACTAAGGTTGGGTGGCACTATGCCAGAGTAATCCCATGGCTAGGCTTGTAAAGGCCCCAAGGCCATTAGCCTAGTACACACTTATGAACCTATGAATCTAAGAGAAGACAAGAATTACACAATTTATGTAATGCTGGTGTGATTATATTATATACAACAATATATGTGATGTAGAATGTTTGTAAATATGAACTTGTTAATATGGTTTGATTACTTTTATATAAATACATTTGCCTATGTCACAAATGATAATTCAATAAAGGAATTAAAAAAATGAGCACATGCTTTGTTTGTATCCAGTTTGTCAATGTGGTTTGATATTCTGCGACTACAAAAATATATATTTCCCTGTTTGTATTCTTTTTGATTTTATATATGTATATAAGAGAAACAGATTAATAAAATCCACCCAAGCTTGATATGAATAATAGTATATTTGCAAAATTTTAATTTAGAAATTTTAGTGATATTAACAGAATATTTTTTGTCTTGCAGTTTGAAGAAATTAATTATAGCCTGGGGGCATATTATATGCATTATTATTCTGGTTAACAAAACTAATTCCAATTAAGAATATCAGCATCAAATACCTCTTTGGGTACAACAGTTATATACTAAAGTTGGGAAATGTGTTGTTAAATATGTCCAAGGAATCCCTGATGAACTCCTCATCAGATTTTGTTTTAGGATCTATTATTTTTTTTGTTACAAAACCTCTGTCAGTATTGTAGTTTTTCATTTGCCCCTAAGACAACAGTTTTGGCAAAAATAGAATTTTTATTACACTGGTTTTACTACATGTGATAAAGTCTAACTTGACCATTTTATAGCATGTCTTAAAAAAACAGTGCAATATTTCTTGACTGTTTAACTGGCTTCACATATTTCTTGATGACATCAACACCCAAAGTAGTGCTGTTTAGTCTTTTGTCATACTTGATTGTTCTTGTCTATCTTGCCTAAGAAATAATAATTTGGCCTCCTGTTCACTCACTTTGTAACACACAAAAGAACATGGTTCTCGCAAGAGTTTCATTGACTAAGTACAGAAAATTGGGAATTAAAGAGTCAAGGTTAGCTATAGCTAAAATGACATCAGCCACATAAAATATTCTAATTTGAGAAAGCTGGATGTATAGGATGCATACAATGATGAGACTGGAGTTGGATCCATAGGGTGTCCATTCCCAATATGAATAAAAAGGGTGACACTGTGCACCTGAGTCACAGCCCATTAAACTGTATCAAGGCAAGCATTTTCCATTTATGAAAAGGAAGGCTTCGATATTATGAATCACACAGCTAATTATATTGTTCATTCTGAATAAGTCAATGTTTCAAAGTTAGAAATATGCATATCTGTAAGTCAAAGCAAACGAATTCTGGGTATTAACAACAAGTAGTAACTGATCTTAAGCTGAAATGTTATGATATTTATTTTATATAATCAACACTTACAAAGATTGATTCACATGAGAATGTTTTCATCTGGGCAGGGAAACATTCTGTTTGTCCAATGTATTCTGGGTGATGCAATTTACAAGATAATGGTCTATAATTATAGCTGAAAATTTCTAATCATTATTTAACAATGATTTGGGGCTGTAATTTGAAATTATCTTTTTTTTCTGTTAATCTCAGGGAATCAGTATAACTTTGACTAAAATCATAAAGCTATGTGGCATCCAATCTATTATAGCATATAATCTTGCTTTTTTCCCAAATATATTGTGCCTACTGCTTCTTGAAAGCCTTATGCAATGTGGAAGTTATTAGGTCTAGTCCAGATTTGTTATGTTGTAAACAACTAATAGCTCTTTCTATTATCCTGCATGGTAAAAGTCTGGCTCCTTGACATTTACTGACAATGCCTGTATCTGCTAATTTTTGCATTCTGCTTGAGTTATATATGTATATATATATATATATATATATATATATATATATATATATATATATATATATATATATGTGTGTGTGTGTGTGTGTGTGTGTGTGTATGTATATATATATATATATATATATATAGAGAGAGAGAGAGAGAGAGAGAGAGAGAGATTATATGGGTCTACTTTGTAATTTAAAATTGCTATATTATTGAATTGCACTTGGTCAAGACCAGCAATCTGAAATTGCAAAACACTGGAAATGTACATGATCGAAGTTCAAATTGTCGAATTCCATGATAAGTAGCAATGTATAAGTCTGTTAATTGTGTACTATCCATTTAAATCTTTGTAGTTTGAATGTAAGGAAAATGGCATCAGTTACGTTTAATGGCGCTGAAAATAACTAAACATTTAAAAAAACAATAACATGGAAAAAAGTGAGAAAGTCATTCTTTAGAAGGTTAGATTATTACTATTATTTGTTTAGTTAATATTATTGATATTTATTGAAGCATTGTTTCGTTATTCAGAATTTAACACAGTGTTATACAGTATGTTTAGCTATACTGGAATTGAGTTACTTAAAGCAATCGCTAGATTTTTTAACAATGTAAAATTGTGGAACTAGTGTATTTTAGTTCAGAACATGATTATTGTATATTATTAGCTAGTAATATGCACTGGTATGAAAATTAAATTGTTGATTTTGGAACAGTTACATCTGCAGTTCAGTGGGTATGTTTTACTGGGTGCTGTGGGCATAACTTCCATTTTCCTCAATAAAGTGCAAGCTCAGAGTTGGTATATTTAAGTTGCATGGGGTGTGGGAGTGCAGGCGATCTAGAAAACTAAATTACATTGAGTCATGAGGTCATGGTGGGTCTGAATTTCACTTTTTGATATTTTGGTATTCAGCTTTTAGTAGTTTCAGTGTTTTGCAAATTCAAATTGCTGGTCTTGATCATGTGCAATTCAATAATATGGCAATTCAAAATTGCAATATACATATATATATATATATATATATATATATATATATATATATATATAAAATTCTCCATGAAAGTACTTATTATGCCCTCTTTATCACTTTCATATGTTATTATATTAATGGAATTGCTTCTTTTTTTTTTTTGGAATATTTTTCTTCTTTATTATTCATGTTTATATCTAAAATTAATACATCAAAACAGAACATTTTAACATCAATGTCAATGCAGTACAAGTAATGACTGGTAATAAATGCTACATCATGAGACAAGGGTAAAAGAAACAACAGAGAACACACAAATGAACATATGTACACTATGTACAATAAGTGCTATTATTTTATACTATTGGATGAGATTAACCTTTCGTCCTGCCTTCTTTCATGTATCAGTCAATACAACTATGCAGTTCTATTGAAAAAAGGAGGATAAAATAAAATGTTATTTGCTTTTGTTATATTTACATATAAGGTGTTTGGTTCCACTATTTTTATTTTAAAATGCTATCAATGAGAATATTCCAATATTGTAAAAAGTATGAACGTTTCTTCAAGTTAATTGTTATCAGTTTGTGTGCTAATATATGTTTGATTCCCATTTGTCTAAAGCCCTCACATGGCATCTGAGATCTGGACAAACACATTTTTAGTAATGAACATTTTTATTAGTGAAAAGATAGTAATTAATACATGCAGTTTTTGTTTTGCTATTTTCTGGCATGTGATATGTAGTATTGTAAATTCCCATGATAATGTTGCTATTTCATAGCCCATCTTCTCCAATCTGACTCTCAAAGAACACCACAATCTATATGTATGTTTGCAACTCTAGAAGATATGGATTAGATCTGATTTTTGGGAGTAGCAAAAGGGACAGTTTGGGGAGATTTTGACATTAAAATGATCTATTATTGTTGGAGTAAAATACACATTATTTGTGATCATTAATTGGGTGTAAAGGAGTTTTTTTAAAGGGATTAGTTTCATATTTGTTTTAATAGCTTGTTCTTTTTTTCCATCAGTAATTGTGCTATTTTATTTTGTCCAGTAGTTAGAGAAAAGGACAGGCGATTGGTATTTAAGGGCTACTATCATTCTGTTTGAACTTGATATAATATTTTTCTTATATTTTAATAAATTCCATAGTGATCTACAGGTATTAATATTATTCTCATTTATTTCAGAGCTACCCATTATAGAAGTAGTTACCTCTCTGTTTTGCCTTAAGGTTATGGTGTTTCTTTTAGGGAGGTTAAAAGCTTTCCTTAACTCTTCCAAATATTTGTTTTTATATTCATAAATATTCCAAAAGGTTTTCTCTTTAATGAGAGGGAAGTTTATCATCTCATTATTTAATTTAAGGTTTGAGTTCAAATGAATTAGTTGCAACATATTAAATGATTCTGTTAGGTTTAAGGTTTGAATAATTTTTGAAGTCTCAATATTTTATATTTTAAGTATTTATTTATTTTGAACTTTTTAAGAATCTCTTTATTTAGAAATGAAATACTTTTGGAATTAATTTTACAGCTCATAATATAGTTATACCAAATTTTAATCCATGCCAGAGCCCATGTTTTCCTTTTTGGGCCATATACTGATATGTCTATAACCCTGTTTGAACAGATTACATCATAGTATAACTTGAAGTCTGGTAAGCCCAACCCTACTGTACCCTTGGGATTGATCATTTTTTGATAGTTAATTCTAACTGATTTAGGGTGCCAGAGAAATTTCACTATAATTGTATTTAGTTTCTTAAAAAGATTATTTTGTATAATCACATTTGTTGCATTTAGTTGAAATAATATTCTTGGGAGAATATTCATTTTAATAATTGCCACTTTTGAGATAAAGGGTATCTTTAATGTTCTCCACCTTTGTTCAATTTCTGCCCACAATTTTATAAGATTGTTTTGGAGGAACTGTTTTTGGTCTAGGTGAAAGGATATCTCCAGATATTTTATGGAGTCTTTTCTTCTTATTTCCAAATTGAAAATTTGAGGGACTATATATTATATGATGGATTTAAGGAGAATATGGAAAATTTGAATGCATTAAGTTTGTCGTTAGAACATTTTGAAAATTTGTTAATGGATCCTAAAACTTTTCCAAGTCTAAATTAGGAAGTGAAAGGTATAAGTATAAATCACCAGCAAAAACTGTTAAAGGTATTTTGTCATGAAATATTTCTGGAATATGATGATATGTTTTTTTGCTTTAAGAGATATGGAGATAATGGGCAACCTTGCCAAGCCCCATTTGTGATGCTTATTGAAATTGAACATGTTTTATTGAAATAAAGTGTTGTTTGGGTTTTTGCACCTAAAATTTTAATTATATTTATAAATTCTTGTGGTATATCAACATAGGTTAATATTGAAAATAAGAAATGATGATTTAACCTGTAAAAAGCCTTGCATGCATCTAGTGCAATTGTGTATATTGGATTTTTCTGTTGTTTAGTGTATTATCAGATGTTTGTCTGTTTTGTATAAACCCTGTTTGTTCAAGTGATATAATATATTTGTCATTATACTTCTTAACCTGTTTGGCAAAATTGATGCTACAATTTTAATGTCTATGCTAATGAGGGAAATTAGTTTATAGTTCATTGGGTTTTTATCAGTTTTCCCTTTAGGTATTAGGATTGTTCTGGAGTTAGTTAAGTAGATGTCAGTAATACCATGGTCTTTTTAGTAATTATATACTATCAGCAGGATCTTTGGTACTTTATGACCAAAGGATCTGTAAAATTCTGCTGTATATCCAGCTGGATCAGGAGCTTTACATGTTTTAAAGTTATTAATTATCGATATAATTTCTTGGCAATAAAAGGGTGCCATAAGAAGGTCTTTTTATATTTGGGAGATTTTGTGGAATTCTAAGGATTTTAAGAACACATCTCTTTCTTGTTCCACAAAATTCAGTTTTTATTGCCCTTACTGCTGAGTAGATATATCTTCAAAAAACTTTCATTCTTTCTTTAGTTGTATTAAATGATTTTCCTTGATATTCTATTTCTGTTATCAGTGGCACACTATTGTTTCCTTTTATTAATCTCAACAATATTTTTGATGGATTTTGTATCCAATTCACATATGTGACTAGTGAGTTAATCATAATCCTCTAATCTGGGCTTTAGTAGCTGCCCATTGAATCTCATATGGGATTTGGGATAAAGATATATTGTTTCTCAGTTCATCTAAAATAGTGTTTATCTCCTCTATGAGGTTGGGATTGGAGTACTATTTCTAACCACCCAATTTCAGCTTAGTATTATTTGGCCATTTTATGCTTAAAGTGATCTTAGAGTCATCAGATGAGCATCTAGGGTCAATATGGAACTTGATTTCAGTGTTTTGGAATATATCCAAAATTAAGAAAAAGTCAAGTCTAGACCATGATTTATGACATTGTGAGTAATATGTAAATGTTTCCCTACTAGTATTCTTATTAATACGGTGGTAGGGGTTAAATATATTAAAGTTAGTTTTTAGATCAAAGATTGCCATGGCTGCCTGGTTATTGAATGATTTACTTTTACTTGTTCTATCTGACAAGGGGTCTACCATGGAGTTTCAGTCTCCCCCAATTTTAAAATAATGATTTGAAAGGAGATTCAAGATGTTATAAATCAACGTAATAAATTCTTGTTGCTTTGTACATGGACTGTATATATTCAGGAATACAACCAGTTTATATAGACCAGAGATTTTTATGCTGAAATACCACCATATTCCATTAATATCTGAATCATATTGCAATATATGCTCTTTAACCATATTTTTAATTATAAGTGCCACTCCTTTACAGTTGATTTAATTCCCCCAGACTATAATTGTTTTCATCCAGTTTTTCTCACTATCTTGTTCCAAATTTTCAGGCAACATGTGTGTTTAATGAATAAAAATTATTGCTACTTCTTATTTATAAGCTAGATGAAGAAATAATTTCTTTTCTTTTTCTCTTGTAGTCCTTTAACATTCCATAAATCAATTATCCACATTCATTTATCTATTTCCCCAGTGTATAACTAGATTGAAGTTATCTCCATGAACCAGAGCAAAATATCAGCTAGGCAGGATAAGAGAAAACAATTCTCATAGCACTTAACTCTCCCAGCTCTAAGCCTGCACCTAACCACAAAACTACTTTGCTCAGAAGAGAGTATTATAATACAAGATGGAGAATTTTCTTTGAATGAATGAAAAATGCTTTGTTAATTTTTGTTTTCTCTCCTTGGCAGCTTTTCTGTACCTCTTTAAAAAAATACACATTTGGTAAACCAAGAATAGCCTATCCATCATAATCCACCTATAGCTATGCCATGGCTCACACTTAAAACATAACCCAAGAATATGCATCCCACCATAGATTCATATTTTACCATTCATGTTACTGTTGCAAACTTCCTCTCTCTAATGGTCTTCGTAGATCATATAATTTAGACTTAATAAAACAGACCATATAGCTTTCAAGTTAAGAACTATCAACCTACAAGTGAGAGCTTATGATAATTATTTATCTAGCTACAATCTTTATGCTATTTCCTTGTCATGTTCTTTCTCACAAATATGTACATTTCAATTAACCTATGAGAGTACAGAAAGATTAATAAATGCACAGAAATGGTAAGAACTTATTTAGGCTTGCAAAGGCCCAGGGCCATGAGCCCAATAACTTCCTATGATCCTGTGAACCTATATGTAAATCTCTGTTTCATTTATTAAAACTAAAAACACAGACAACTGCAGAGATTGCTTCTAACATTTCTAACATCAAAATTATTGCAACATTTCTTGCAATATAATGGTATTTTATTTACTAATGGTACTTTGTTTCCTTCTTATGGTCACATTTCATGTATAGGTTTAACGGGTTATGGATAATGTATGTTAATCAATTACCTAAGACCATGGAAAGAGCAATACTCTGAAAGCAATAGTTCTTAATAGGAAAAAAAATCATTTCAGTATATCAGCAAATCACACTGTCGATCCCTTATTTTGGAGCTTTAGGGCGAATAAGCACATTCTATAAAATTAACATTAGCATGCCATTAAATCCATTGTTGAACTACTGTCTTAATATCTTTAAAACTAAGTAGATTAAATTTGTTTGATTTAAAATGTGAGTTTGACTCAGAAGATCAGGCCTGAACAGTCATTTATAGATCAGCTTTCCTATTTGATTGGTCTTTCTTTTTTTCTGTGATTCCCGACTTCCTTTTATAGATAATCATTTGCAAAACAATTAGCATAACAGGATAATATTTGTTCACATGTTCACAATTCCATCTAATTCCAAATCTCATGCAACTTGATGCAAAAATATAGGAGTCCACAACATTCCACAAAAACACCATTTTTAGTAACCACCTATGATAGACCAATAATTATACATATCTCTTAACACAGTAATAGCTGCAGTAGAGGATAGAGAGCTGTAATGTATTCTTTTCAATATAGACATCCCATCTGATTTGTCAAGGCCTCATCCAGATATTAATAAATTCAAGTTACACATTTAAAGTATAGTAAAAGTTACAGTATGTCTTATCTGGTCCATTATGATAGGGTAAGAAAGGATTCAAAGGCAAAATGTTTTCTCCAGTTCCTTTTATTTAAAAAACTGGAGGTATTAAAGGTAGAAATAACTGAGTATTATTCCTGTAGTTCAATAAAGGTTCAATAAAGAATGCTTCCTTTTAGTTCTGTGGTTCTGACATCCTTATTCAACACTTCACTTGAATTCCGTACTTCCCTATGCAGCTATCTTCTCGGTGGGGCACTTTACCCCTTTGTGTTGCCCCAAGACCATTTTAGAGGAAGAAGGAAGAAACAGGAAGTGCTGAGGGGAAATGTGTCTGTGTGAACAACTGTAAGCTTGAATTTTGCAGAAGGACAACAACTTACTGGATTTTTGGTACTTCCCTATGCAGCTATCTTTTCAGTGGGGCACTTTACCCCTTTGTGTTGCCCTAAGACCATTTTAGAGGAAGAAGAAAGAAACATGAAGTGCTGAGGGGAAATGTGTCTGTGTGAACAACTGTAAGCTTGAATTTTGCAGAAGGACAACAACTTACTGGATTTTTGGTACTTTCCTATGCAGCTATCTTCTCAGTGGGGCACCTTTGTGTTGCCCTAAGACCATTTTAGAGGAAGAAGAAAGAAACATGAAGTGCTGAGGGGAAATGTGTCTGTGTGAACAACTGTAAGCTTGAATTTTGCAGAAGGACAACAACTTACTGGATTTTTGGTTCTGTCAACCTTCAGAAAGATAGACATGCATGTATTTATATCTTTTAAGGTTATAAATTGTTCACTGGCAGACTTATATGTGCTGGAATTGCTTTAAATATGTGATTATTTGCTCTACTAATAACTCTCATCATGTATCAGCATTAAGCTACTTTCGATTGTGCTATTCCAACTATGCTATTTAGTTCAAAATAAAGGGCTCTAAAGCTTATCTTTTTGTTTACATCAGTGTTTCTTATTCTTGATCATCAGCCATGAGTGTTGCATTTTATTCTGAATTTTGTCTGGTTAAGTTAGATGGTTGAAATATTCAGGTATAACTTTCCTATAAAATTGTCTTACTATTTTGTTCCTGTAGATGTCTTAAAGGCATTTAAGAGTAGTCCATCAATATTCTTGTTCCACGAATGAAGTTCTGAATTATTACCTAATAAGATGCTAGTAGTAAAAATATAATCTGTTCAAAAAACGTATTTGGTTTTAAGTCAGAGTGAGTATGTTTTCTGGTTTTAGGATTCCTGCATTCCCATTCTTTCATATAAAATAGTTATTCAGGATATTTTTTATTCTCATTGAATATGCCTTATGTTATAGAGTATACCTCTTGGATGATATATCTAATATTTTATTAATTAATATATTTAAATCCCCTTGCAAGAACCATCAGTAAGTCCAGAGCTTCTTTATGCTAAGAATAATCTTAATATATTACATATATTATATATGGTGGCTATAGCCAAGCAGTTGCATATCAGATACAGCTGATCATGTGGTGTGTAGTTGTGGCTGTGGCATTAAACATCATAGGTGACATTTTGAACTTGGATGTCATTTACATTTTACTGTAATGGAATTATGTTTCCGGAAACTGCTATGATTTAGTTTTAAGTTGCAGGAGTTAGAGAAGATTAAAAAATATAAGCCTTGTATTTGCCTTTCCTGTTTCACATTTCTGTGAGTCATTGTCCCCACAGAGTTGGTATATCTAGAGATTAGGAGTTGGTGGGGCAGAGCCCTAATGTTGAAGAATTATTTAATTATTTATTTAACATTTGTTAACCGGGAAAGTCTAACTTGGAACAAAGCCAATTTTCAGTGGAGGGCCGGGGAGAAAGGCTCTAGATGCATGTCTTTGTAAAGTGGGAGGAAACCTGAGTACCCAGAGGAAACCCACATGAATGCAGGGAGGACATGCTGACTTTGCGCAGAAGGAACCCCAGCCGAGAATCAAACTGGAGAACCTCTTGATGTGAGGCCACAACACTACCGCTGCACCGCTGCGCTGTCCAATTCAGGGGATCTTGCCCACTAAAAAAAAATGATTATTTTTTTACAGTTTGGCAATTTTATTTTTTGCAGTTGCTTAGAAGTGTAATTCATATGGTTTTAGATATTTTACAAGCAATGTTTCATGTATGTTTCATGTAATTAGCAATTGTAAATCCCTTTACCTCTCCATTCTAGCTATAACATTAAGACTCTTTCCTTCACCACTAAATTTGCCTCAGTTTAATGCCTGCACAATTATGACTACTACATATTTTATTGACTCAACACAATTCTTGAAAAAAGTTTTAATTTACTGGCATTTTTTAAAATCTGCTTTTATTGTGTGCATTTACAGAAGTCTGTATATGTTTTTTCAAAAAGCATCATATAACACATCAGGTTCTTTGTCTTGTTTGGGTTGTTAAACACATTTATATTCAGAGAGTAAAATGTAATGAACTTTATTTTTTCCACTGGGATATATGAGCCTATGCTGATAAATAACCAGACACCCCACTAAAAACAGCTTTCCTAGAAAAAAATGCCCCATATAATACTGCAAGATAAACTCTGAGATTTAAGTTCTAGACCCTTAAGAATTCCAGAATTAGTCTTAAAAAGGGGTCAGCAATTGGTGCAGAGGTTACGGTTGCAAGCTGTAGTTCCTGTGCTATAATGCTTGATTTCTTCAGTCCTCATTTGCCTACTGTGTGACCTTGAGAAAGTCAGTGAACCAGACATTGTTACCAGGCCACCCCTAAAAAGGGATTGTGTGTGTCCAGTAGACCTACCTGATTAAATGAGTATTATTAAAATGATATATTTGTTTCTCCCCGTCCTCTCCTTGACTCTAGAAATGTGTGTGTATATTTATGTCTGTATCTATATCTATATCTATATCTATATCTGTATCTATAGCTATATCTATATCCAGATGGATATATAATTTAAAGTTATTCTGTCAACTGGAATATTAGTATTTACTATTTTTGGAAGCAGAAAAAAGTATACTTTAGATAACATAACTGCTTATTTAAGTATAATTCTTATGTCTAATGAAAGCTATTTCTCAAACTAATGTAATTATTCAGACTCTGTTTAATGAATCCTTATAACGTCTTCACTGTGTTAGACCAGAATTAGGATAATCTACAAAACATACCATAAAAACAAATAAAAAAAATGAAAGTAATATACAGACAATATGTGAAATAAACTTATTATTTGAAGCCCAATTCATGATTAATATACCCCAGGGTATAATACACTTAGATCTGATAGAACAAGCAGGAAAGGAGGAGGAGTAGCCATTCTCTTTAAAAACACCCTTAACCTCCAGCTCCTGCACACCACACCACCCACACTTCAGAATGCAGAAGTCCTATTTTCTGTCCTCTCCTTAAGAAACACCAAGAAGATCAATATAATATGCTGTTACATACCTCCAGGCAATAACTCACTCATAATAAAAGACATCCTACACTGGACAAAGGACAACCTACCACAGGAAACAATCCTACTAAGTGACCTTAACACCGACTGGACAGCCTGTTACTCCAGCCCCTCTACACATATCAGCTTATATGGGTTCTCTCAACTAACTGAAGAGCCAACTAGAATAGACAAAAAAAAAAAGAAGAATCTATATTGGACTGGAGAATAACCAACTATCCCAAGCAAAACTATGTATTATGGTGAAAGCGCCAAGTTCTGTGGACTTTAGTGATTAAAGTGGAATTATTCTACAGTTTATCCTGGCTTTAGTTATTTTACAAGTTTGGCTCTTATTGGGCTTCTTTTTGTTAGTTTGCAAGTATGCGCAAAGAGCAGGTTATTAAATATTATGGCTGTGGTCACTACAAGGACTGCAGGAACAGTGTGAATGGTGTGGACACAAGGAAGTGTGAGCAGCAGTAGTGCTCATGTGACATGCATGAATCCCAAGTGTGCATGTTGCAATCTCGCATGCACGGCTGTGGCAAGAGAAAGGAAGCATGTGGTACCCTATAGGATCATAAGACATGGTGCCAATCTATTTTTTGCAGGAATAACCATCCAGTTGTATGAACATCATCTGTAGGTGATGGTCACTTTTGATGTGACATCTTGACCCCTTGCACAAAATGGGAAAAAAGGGATTGATGCCGATGCCACTATATATATATATATATATATATATATATATATATATATATATATATATGGTTTACTATCAAAATGTGGAATAGCACTTGCGCAAAACTAGAATGGCCGAATGCATGTTTTCCAGTTTCCATAATGCCGATCCCGAAATGTTTGAATCCTCATTAGCAAATGGTTGTGGAAAATGTTTTTAATTTTCCAAATGTTGATATAAAGCTATGCACACACACACACCCACACACACACACACACACACACACACACACACACACACACACACACACAAACACACAAGAGGAAATAGTAGGGTCACACAAACAAACGTATAACATAAAAAAGACTGCAAAGGGAGGTGGTGACACAATCAGAGATATGGAAGGCAGTGGATACGGGATATGAAATACATAGCTATAAATATAATTAACTGATGATAAACATAAAGCAACACATGACTGTGGGGTATTGAAAACTACCAATATATCAACCAAAAGCAAGTACTATAGCAGCAGAGTCTGACCATTACACATGTACTGTAATGAAAATGTCAGAAAACAAGCACCTACTGTAAAAACGACCTGACTATATGAGACCCCTATGGGACATGAATCCATAATTCTCGTCACTTACACTATGCAACACATTTCATTTACAGGTTCAGCTGCAGAAGCAGTGAGGCATACAGCATCAGGAGAACACACACCAGTTAGCGATTTTATACTTGCAATATGAAAGAAAAAAAAAAGACAAACCTGAGGGGATTTAAACCTACAGTCCTCCCCACTTACAGTATATTAAGCACTTTATTTACAGTTTGAGATACAGAAGCATTGATATGAATGCTATTAGGGAAACATACAGCGGTTGATGGCTCATGGGGTCATAGAACATTACTAGGCTAGCGGCCCTAGAGCCCCTACAAGCCTAGCCATGTTAATCCCAAGTTGCCTCATCAGTCCTTATTAAATAAACGTATTTTTCAGAACTAGTCTACTGTCAACACCAACTCTCTCTGTCCATGTGGGGCATGGGTGTCACCCTCTTGGTGAATTTGTAGCCTCCCATGCATTAGTCCATGTTGTGCTTGAATAGGGTCAGTGAGGACCTCTGCTTCTTATGAATTTGAAGTTTGTTCCACAGGAGCAGCAGTCCCTGGGAGACATATTTGTCTATCCAGCATGTCCTGTTAATATCACAGTCTAGGAGTTTACTAGGCTATCAACGTAGAGGTCATTTCAAGCTTAGCCATTTAATCCCACTGTAATACCATAGATATGCTCGTCAGTAACCAAGATTGCATTTAGCAGTGACTGCCCATGTCCAGGAGGGTTGTGGTTACTATCCCCGGTAAGAATTTATGGTGCCCCATCCACTCGTCCAGGTACCTTTTGAACAGTATCAGATATGTACTCTGTTTCACATGAACTGGTAGCCTATTCCAAAGATGCTGCAGTCACTGGGAGACAAATCTGTCCTTCTGGCATGTCCTATTTAAGTCACAAGCCATATTTAGGTCACTGGAATGGGTAGCTCTAGTCCCATTTGATTTACGGATGTGCAGCAAGTTCATTAGCTTTGGGTCTGAGATTGCTCTGTAAGCCAGGCATAAGTCTCCCCTGAGAAGCCTATATGATACAGAGTATAGTGAGAGGGACTTTTGTTGGGTCTATATTACGTAATCGAAGAGACACTTCTTCAAATATATAATAATCGACACCAAAAGACCGATATCCCAAAACTGTGAATGGCCACATCCGTGAATTTTGTCCTAGGGAAAATAATTGCAGGGCCGTAAACACAACACACACACTTAAAGTCTAATTTAACTGGGGGCTGATTAGTGCTGACTATAGAGGAGTTATAACCTCCTTTGCTGTCAAGTGTGCTATGTAGAAAGCCTTCCTTACTACAGTGGACACATGGTGATCAAAGTTATGGTCGCAATCAACTTGTGATCCCAGATCCCTTACCACTTCTTGGGTACTTAAGGTATTGTTGTTGATTTGATAGTGTGAAGGGACATTGTTTTAGCCGAAGGGAAAGATGATGCCTTTCTTCGCATTTAGTTTGAGACCATGACTAAGACACCAATTGTTGATCTGTGTAAGACCCTCCTGGAGTATACTGACATCATTTGTGGATTTAGTAATTGCACCTAGTTTGCAGATGTCCACAAACTTGGTCAGCCACAACCCCTTAGTTTTGTCCTGAACTTCTGAGAAGTATATACCAAACAGTAGGGAGCCCAGCACTGACCCTAATGGTACCTCGCTGGTAGCAGGCCTGCTGGTTGATGTGGAGTTACCCACTCATGGTTTGGAGACCCTGTATTTTCTTGGTGAGGAACCTCTGTGATCTTTCCAGCTACAGCAGGTGTCTGTTAAGGTACATGCAAAAGGGAGCACTGTAGTCTATTAGTGGTATGATGATAGTTAAGTACAGTGGGGCTATAACATCCTTAGACATGGATTCAATATCCTTACTTATGAGGTGCGCAGCATAGAATGCTTTCCTTACCAAACAGGAAACATGGTGGTGGAAGTTTAGATTGCTATCTACCTGTGTTCTTACGTCTCACACCACTGCTGTGTTATACACTTGCCAAATATATGTGCAGTTAAGTTGAGTAATACTTACATTAAATAGGTGGTAATACCTGTTTAACTTCATCATCCAATCAGCATAGGACATCAGGATTGAGGCACCTCGTGTTACTGTAATAATGTCAGCATTATTCTTGTATGCATGGGATGCCAGTGGCATAGGTGACAGCCTGGACAAACTATTCCAGCTTTTGATTGTACAGAGGCCTTTTACAGCTCTTCTGCAGGATTATCTGACTATAATCTTTATGGAGGAGGAGGTTCAGAAATATTTTTGGACTCCTCTTTACTCATCACTTCTGTGCCCTAAAAGGACCATTACCCTTTCCTTCGCTCGATATAATGTCTCACCTTGAAGAATCTTAGTAAAAAATGACATAAAATCATAAAAAAAATCTGGTCTTTCTTGCACCGTGTTCCATGTGCCATACACCAACAGACACTGATGGGTACCATATTTGCAGTCTAGGATGATATAGGTGCTATATAATTATTGTTAATAAAGGCACTTTAAGATTTGAAATCTGGTAGCTCTGTATCCCTGTGTATGCTTTTAGGAAATCAGGCACTACATTTACAGATGGTTATATGTGGAATTACAGCCATCCCAGAGGCATGGTCCGGACTGCACATGCGCACTACATTAACTCATTACATCCGAGTGACCCCTCTAGGTGCATCTGCAGTTAACACCTACTGATGCCTCTAGGAGTCAAATATTGCTTGTTCATATCTGCATCAATAATTTCAAAACCATGCTATTTACAAGGTTTTAAAAGATTTCATCTTAAAGCTTACACAATAAACTCAACTGCACTAATATTTGACTTCTGTCTCATGCAGGTAAATAGGTATTAACTGTTATTTTTATGATATTAATTTATATAGATATAATTTTCACATTTTTCTAAATATCTCAACAACCAATTAATGCAGGAAACATATATGAAAGCTCTCAGCTAGATGAAGAAAATGCTGCTGACAGTATGTGTGTAACTTAAGTGGTTGCTCAGATATTGTAAGTTGTTTACAAAATATCACAAATGTAATAGTTACTGTGTTTACTGTGACTTGTAAAATTTAGTTTAAGACGTAGAACCTAAAGAATACTACCACTGTAAAAAGAGTTTGTGCTGAAGAGTTTGACATTTACATTTCTTTATTAACACCTATAATGCCAGAAATATGAGCATTTGTTTGAAATGTGAGGACATAATTTGATTCTGTCAAAAGGCTTAGACTCCGCCCACTGGACGCTACAGTGCAAACCTCCTGAGCTCCATTAGAGTGAATGAGTTAAGCACAAACTGAACAAAATGTTTAGCATTTTTTCTCATTACACAAATTGAATGATTCAGAAAAGTAATACTTTGAGACCTACTTAGCAGAATCATCACACCTGTCCAGGTGATTATGTGTGCTAGTATTGTGAAGGTAAGCAGAGGGAACCATTGTGCTATGAAACAACTTATAGAGCAGCATCTTCTCAACCTGCCATAAGCTGCACCAGTCAAGTATGCCTGCTTTTAAGTGCTGTTGTAGTTGTTCACCATAACATAACATAAGTTGGACAATAATTTTAAATGTTTTGGGAAAGTGAATTGACTGAAGTGCTGCAAGAGGAAAACAACCCCTAATATTACTTAGTAATTCAGTCTGAGCCTGAACATTCAGCTGGATTCAAGTATATAATAAGTGCAGCTCTGTTGCATGGTATTAAAATATTTCCAAATCACTCTGAAATCTTGTTTTCCCCCATCAGCACATGTGGAGAGACTAATTTTAATAATGCTGCTCATTATCATGTTATTGCATGGCCGTTACTATAAACTGCACCTGACCATGCTGCTTTGCCTGGCTACCTCTTGAAGTTTGTTTTTCTGAATCATACACACCATATGCAAGGCTACTCATGGAACAAATTTACTTTCCAACATGCAACAATGTTTTCTGAATCTTTCCCTTTGTCCCATTCAGGTGCTACAGAACAATATTAGTTACCAGTGAATAACATTCAGTCTTACAGAGCAGTTATTTATATATATGCTTCCTACAGATATAATATAAATACTGCTTATCATGTTCCTACAACTTCCATGTATAAATAAAGAAGTGAAAGATGTAGTCAGAAAATTACATTTATAGAGTGTAATTTTGTCATCTGGTACAACATTATAAGGGCTGCAACATAATACAGACAGCTGATATTATTCAGAGATGTTGAATCATGTCATTAAATTATACCAGCAATAAATAGTATGTTAACATTGTAGTTGTAATACATGCATCTAAATGCCAAGCAAGTCTAGTAATCATAAATCAAGGACATAAAATACCTGCCAAGTGATTGTAGAACATTTGGAATTCAAAAATAAAATGAAAGAATGTTACTGGTTTTCATCATACCCACTTCAGTTTACTAGTAAAGAAAAGGTGTGAACAGTTTATCTGTGCAAGATACTAGAGGCGATGACTGTCAAAAGCACTTTGATATGATTTAGAAATATTTCATACTGTGGCACACTTATTAATATAAGTTTACAAATTGCAGATTTCATTTATTATATCCAATGCAGATAATTCAGCCTTAGTTTCTAACCTGTTTTTATGTATTATTACTTCCCTTATGCTGGGAATGAGGAAGACAACTTTTTATCTTTTTGAGCCAAAGTGTTCATCTAAGATCAACAAATTGTCTTCTATCACACATAAGTTTGTAGGAGAGAGCTGGGCATATTTGGTGTTCTTTAACCACTAAATGTCAAATGTCCCATTTTGTTTTCTAGATTTTTATTATGGTCAAAAAGTACCAAAATGTTACATTTATGGCTGTTTACCTTTTCCTGTACCTGGTTGCATTTCTCAGTGTTCTATGGGCCATGAATATATGTACTGACTTCAAACTATTTTTTTTTTTATTTTACCCAGTAGTACTGAAAAAAAATGTGATAACTTTAATTAATAGCTGTTTATTGTTCCAACTAGTCTGGAACAGCAAGTAGGGAGGTTCTAAATCAATGCATTTTTGATTTTGCATTTTAGTCTCCTTTCATAACTGCATCATTTTGGATTATACCTCCTTATTTTAATATTCTAGAAAGTTAGTAGTTCATTCCACATTCTCATTTAAGGTAACCATTACTAACCCATTTGTGTACTTATTTTTGTATTTGTGTCCTTATTCCTTAACCTGGGAGATGCAACTGGCTGTTACATAAAGTACTTGGAATTGCTAAACCAGGTAATCAATTTTTCTGCAATAGTTTGCCATCTGTTTTATTATAGTCACTGATAAAAGAATGTGAAGGTACTTTGTTCACTTTGTAATTCATAAAACTACCCAAAGCAAGTTAATGTCACTTTGTTGAAAACATGAATAAAGAGGAGGGATATATTTCCTCTGGCTCTGTAGCCATCTTTGGAGAACAGGATGGTAATAATGTTAACTTGTATGCCTACTCCTGCTTTTTCATCAAAACAACTTTGTGTTTATCATTGCTCCTTAGTAGCATTTTGATCATCTGTTTGTGTTCAGTTGTTGGAAGAAAAGAGCTACAGTTATTCTGTTGGAGTTTAGATTGAATCCTTTTTGGTTATTACTTTGACAATTGTCACTTAATTAAGCACTGGAATTAGGCAAGTGGGACATTCTGTTTGTTCAAGATACTTCTATAATTACATATATTATTTTCATTGTTAGCATGGGAGCTACAAGAGAAGAGCAAACATTTAATTCTTGAAGATACTACCACTGTTTGAATCTCCTGTATCCTCTACATTCTCCATTCAGTGAGTGAGTTATTCTGAGGTGCTGTACAGTGTTTTTGGCTATCCTATTCTAAAGACTCTGCCAACCACCTGCCAGATTTGACAGTACTATAGACGAGATAGCAAGATATGATCTGGGCTATCTGGGGACCATACAGAGGTGAACCAGATAAAGATGAGCATTCTGGCCAAACCAAGTCCAAAGAGGGAACACAACCAAATATTAAAATAATAGACTAAGTTGAGGAAAGATTAGATCTACATCTTCTGGAAGAAAAAAGATGGAGTGGAGAATAGGGGCAGGTATGACAACATGCACATAAATGGTCTTCCAGAGAATTGAAGGGGATGGTTTGGTGGTGGTGATGATATTGGGGGAATAATTAAGACAGAGGTCAGGTAGCAAAGTGGGGCTGGGCAGCCAGATGGATAGAGAACACAGGGTTGGGAGGACCATCTCAGATCCAATGAGCTGTAGATATTTGCTTTGTAACTGTTACAGCCCTCAAGATAAGCAATAGCTGTTAAAAAGAGCATAACATTTATGGGATTGTTGTCTGGACAGCATGATACCAAATGCATGGAAGATATTTCTGAGGACCTCTGTTGTAAATGTCAGAAGTGTAACTCACTATAGTAACATCTGAAGTAGTTATGGGGAGATGAAGATGGCCATTCCTTAGGGCCTAAAAATGGTCATTCCACTTCTTCGTGGAGGCAGTTTGCTTTTATGGCATAAAATGCATAGAAGTAGAGTCTGTGACATGAGGACATGTGGAGTTCTGTATGCCTGTCTAGCAACCAGAAATGGGAGAAGGTAACCATTGCCCCTTCCTTTATAAAACTAGAGTCTAATAACATCAAATCAATTTTAAATCTGAAATTTGCTGTGTTAACAATGAAGCAACTATACTAGACATCTTAAAAGATGCCTATTCAGAAATCAGTGCTAGTATTGTTTTGACTTATTGTCAGATCATTCATTGTAACCTTAGCATGTCTATTCAGGAGAGTGTTGTAATTTCAAAACACTAATAGGATGAATCTCAGAATTTCTCTCAGCTAAGCACGAATACAGCCAAAAAATGTTATAAAAGATACGGTGGTAGAGCTACAAAATTAACAAACAACACATGAGAAAATAAAAAAACTCCCATACCTATAAAAAATGCCAAAACGAATATGCTGAAACTGCTTTAACGCTAATGGAATTTTCATCTTTCTCCATTGTTGTATGACCTCAAAGTTGGCATATATAAGTTTAGAGTGGGGGGGGCTTGCTTTCACATCAGGGACCAAGCCCCTCTGCAAAAAAAAAAAACAAAAGACTTCCTCTGAGGTTCACTGAACATCATTTTAGTGAATTTTTTCACTGATTTTGCCCACAATGGGGTTGCTATAGATCGGTTGGCAAGAGCTCATTGAATATATGGCATATTATGTAGCTTCCTCATTTCTCATTTTTTTCAACATGATAAAGTTTAAAGGTTTCTATGAAAAACTAAGAAAAATGCCCTTATTCTATTTCCACATAGATTGCTTAAGAGAGATCTTTGCTTTTTGATAGATCCATCTCGCTTTTAAACACAGTGCCTCATGTGTACAGCAAGAGAGAAATACAACTGTATGTAAGTAAATAGTCAAAATTAATATTAATTGTCCCAGCAAAATCTTTTATTTTGTTCAGGGGAGACCTGTGAGTTGGTATTCATATTGACTAAAATTTGGCCAGGACATTAGGGAATCTTCCCCTACTCACTACAATGATCATGGTGCATATGGCCAATGAGTGCGAGTGTCTGTGCCTTTCCTAGTGCAGGAATGGCTGGGAAAATGGAGTACAGGCAAATGCAGACTCCATAAAGATGTTTGCTGAAATTGAGGAGGACAGAGTTGTTCAGGAGAAGGGAGTAGGAGACTGGATTGAGGACTCAGAGGAGTTATTTCAATGGGAGTTTTTCAAATAATCAAAAAGTGAAGATAAATGAAAGGAAGAAGTTATAATTACAACCCTCCAGTTAGGACAGTTGTGGGATGATATTAGAGGATTTGGTAGAACAAAATGTGCTAGAGACAGGGAAGGGAATATCATGGGGCAAAATGATGGAGCAAATAAATATGGAAAAAGGAAAACATAATTTGCAGAAGTAGTCAGAGAACAAAAAGAAGTTAGAAGGGAGAGAAATAAGACAGAAGAATCAGAAAGAAATATGTATGTAGGGATAATCCAAAGTAAGGAAGAATCAGAAATGGACAGGTATGAAGTATGGGACAAGATTGTTGTGCCTTTAGGAATAAAGGCACAAGGGGTAAGAGTTTTTATTCTGATTAAAAAAAGAGACTTATTGTGACAGTTTCTTTGAGACTATTGAAATGTCAAAATTGTTTTTGGAGAAATATAAAAAGAAAAAAAGAAATATATCTGTGGAATAAATATATTATAAAGACTTTTGAGAACTGCAGAAAAAGTTAATGTACAATTTGGACAAAAACTGAAAGAGAGACTGTTAAAAATACTTAGTAAAGAATTTTTGTAATGAAGTAAAGGGCATTTATAACGATATTGGTAACAGAAGAATTTAGAAAGGATCTTGGGACTGTAATATGATTTTGAAAATGGAAAATGGCAAAATTATGCACATTCAAAGCATGATTAATGTTGATGGTTATAGAGCTGTTGTTAAAATTTGCGGACAACCAAGAATATGTTTTTTTTTTCTGTTAGAACGAGGGAAATATTGCAAATAATTGTGATAAAAAGAGATGTTATTCATGTGGGTAAACTGGTCATGATGCTAAAAATTGTGAAAAAACATGCTTTAAAAATAAGCAAACAGGACATGTATGGATGGGTTGTGAGAAGGAGAAAAGCTTAGAATGTGATATAGAAGGACAGCATAGAGAATATGTGAATGAGAAGGAACACATGAACAGCATGAGCAACAAATAGATAAAAGGGAAAGCAGTGATATCAACTAAGAAGAAAATATGGATAGTACACAAAAAGGGGGAAAGGAAGATGGAAAGTGGTACAGAAATTAGTGATGGAGAAGAATTAAATTGGAAAATGTTAAAAAGAAAAGTTCAATCAGGAAATGGGTTAAAGATAGGAAAATAATTTTTCAGGCTTTAGGAATGAAAGTAAAAAAGAAAGGAAACATAAAAACAATTTATTGTAAATTAAAGAGAATGGTGGCAAATAATCTTAGGATTTTAATTATTGATGGTAACAGTATAAAGAATGCAGCAAGAAGAATTGAAGTGATAGAATGGTGTAATATTTGTGAGGTAGATTTGATAGTACTGGAAGATATTTGGGCTTTAAATAAAGTAGAATGAATAGACAGAAACTTTATGGTTATGGGATATAATATGGATCTTGGGTAATAAAACTTGTTCAGGGATTGCTATATTATATAGGAAGGGAATAAAAATTGTGGACTATACTTTAGTTAAATTAGGGAGTGGACTTTATGTGGGAAGGGAAAGATTATAGGTTAATAGCAGTGTATGCATATGTGATATATAAAGAACAGGAGACATTATTTCAAGAAGTATTAGATTATGTTATAGTAAATATGGATATAATAAGACTTAAATAATGGAATAGATATGAAAATGATGGAAGAAATAATAAAATATGGAATTTAGAGTTATAGAATTTGAATAAAAATGCATATCAAAGAAAAAAATTAGAAACAGGGATAGATTATTTTTTGTAATCTAAAACTATGAGGACTGTGATAGAAGAAGCAGTAGAAATGGGCTTTTCAGATCATTTGGCAATATGGATTGAAATAGGTGAGAATAAAGAACATATACAAATTGGGAAAGGAATTAAGAGAATTAATGCAAAGTAGTGGAATGAGAAAGGCCGAGAAGTTATAACAATGTTATGAAAAGATAATTTGATATTGAGATTTGTTTTTTACAAAAATAGAGTGGTGGATAACATTTAAAGAAAAATATAATATAATGCATTTAATATTGGAAAATAGGAAAAGACAAAAAGATAAAAAAGAAAATAGAGAAATACAAAAAGTTGCCTTATATAGTCTTGGAAGGAATGAAAGAGACTATTTCAGAAAAGAAAAAAAGATTCAGCAACAGCATCAACAAAAAAATGAAAGATTTGTTATATAATCATAAATATTTTCCTAAAGGCAAAAAAAGAAGTATCACCATACATAAGTAGAAAAGTAAATGAAGATAGTGGTATAATGACAGAAATGAAAAAAGAAAAAGAAGGAGAACAGACAAATGTAATGAATATTGTAGTTAAGTATGAGAAAGAGATATTAAAAATAAAGAAAGAAAAAGGAAAAATCAATGGAGGCTAAAGAAGTTTAGAGAAGAAATTAATAAAGAATTAGAAAACCAAATTACAATAATAGAATTAGAAAATGTAATGAAGAAAATAAATGTATGTTCAGCAGCCATACCAGATGGGGTATGTATTTAATGTATAGGAATTTAATGCAATAGTGAAAAGAAATTTTGATAAAGATATTTAATGACTAGTTAAATTATGGTATCAGTTATAAAGAAATAAGTGTGGGATGTTATGAGATTTATATGGAAGAAAGGGAAAAAGAGTGAACTTAAAAACTGTAGTCCAGTAATGTTGAATAATAGTGATTATAAATGATTTACAAAAAATAATACAAAAAAAGATTAGAAAGTAAATTGAATTATATAATGGAAAAATCTATCTATGGGGTTAAAGGGAAATGAAGCCTAGAATTATTAATGATAATTAGGAAGCTAGTGGATGATATTAAGAAAGGACAATAATAAGTAAAAATTAATGGAGGCTGATATAAATAAAGCATTTGATTCAATAGAGTATTATATCTAATGGCAAATAATGGAAGAATATAATTTTAGTAGAAAGATGAAAGTATGTGAATCAGTATATAAAAATACTAAAATTAGAATTTTAGTAAATGGTTGGTTAAGTGAAGAAATAGAGATGAAGACAGGAGTAAAACAATGATGTCCACTTAGTAGTATTATGAGCAGTGTAATAAAAGTATTAAATAAAGAAATGGAAAAAATAAATATGTACAGGAAATGGGAGCGATATATCCTATTATTATGTTTTATGCAAGTGATATAATATCAACAGCAAAAAACGTAGAAGAAATGAATAAAGCAATTATAAATGTGCTTAACATATTGCAAGAAGTTGGATTAAATATTAATAAAGAAAAATGTAAGGGTTTGGGAGATGATAAAGAGTTGGAAGGAATATAGTTTGAAAAGAAAAAGATATCAGTACTAGGAATTTATTTTGGAGAATATAATATATTAAAGGGACAATAGGAGAAAATTTGAGGGATTTAATTGGACTTAGTATCGTGTGGAATAGGTATAGATTGTCATTCAATAAAAAAGTACATTTGATAACCACAATATGGATGGTGGTGTTCGTCCAGTTAGAATAAAATAGACGAGCCTTCATGGGTTCTGTTCAAGCAGCTTTATTATGTACAAGCACATTAGGACTGAGGCTTAATAACTTTAACTTAGATAAACTTATAAACAAACTAGCTATTACATTCATGCATGCTCACTCTCTGGCTGTGCTCTCAAAATGGCACTGAAGCTAACACGCACTTGCTATTTATATGCACGTGCTGACAATGAAACACTTCTTAAAGATACAACACCCACTATTCTACATCCTCCCACTTTGAGAAATGAGTCATGCAATATTGACAACATTAACTGACATGCAATTGATACAAAAATTTTTTGTCATGCAGTGATACAGAACTAAATAAATATAGGCAATTATGTCCAGGTTGCTGTGTGTTTTGCACAAGGTCTGGAAATACAACCAAATCATGTGACATAGAAATTGGAATTAGGTCTAGCAACTGGGACTGTCTTTGCTGAATGTTCAACTTTGGGGACATCAGCAACATCATCAGGAATGGAAGTAGAGGTTAAGACACGTTCTGCCACAGGAACATTGCCTGGATTGCTCTGAGATCTAGAGTCTGTATCACAGGAACAATGTGCCAATATCAATTTTGGTACAGGAAGAAGATGTCTGAGATTTCTTCTGTACTCCACACCTTCAGATTCTACAAAGTAGAATCTCAGCTCGGTACATATACCTGTTAATTGACCGATCTGGTCGAAACCTTTCATGATTTGTATCCTCACTGTCTCTTCTTCTTTCAATGGATGAAGAAATCCACTTGATTTGTCATACCTGTACTTCTGGAAAGAATGCTTTCTGAAAAGTTGAGCTCAAATTGTCCCATTGTTCTGGAACTAACAGGCAATGTTGTTCGGTTTGTCTAGCTAGACATTTGAGCAGGTGAGCCAAGTATATCATCATGGCGTATGTTTCTGAGATTAAGTAAATTCAAAAAGACATCGGTATTATCACACTTTGATTTCTCCAGCAATTCCTTTGCACTCTGTGCTGCACGTTCAGCTAGTCCATTTGGCTGTGGATACTCTGGACTACTTTTAACATATACAATGTCCCATTCCTTTTCAAATTTCTGAAACAACTGACTGGTAAATTGGGTACCATTGTCAGAAACAACTTTGTGTGGACTACCGTGGACTATGAAATGACGTGTCAACTTGGTAATAACAGCAGTGGACATTAGATTAGGTAGTAAATCAATCTCAAACCAGTTCAAATAAGAGTCTACCAACAGTAAATAATGCTGATTGTTCCACTTGAATATATCAGTGGCTACTGTTTACCAAGTACTTTATCAATGCCTTTTGCTAGAGAAGGTGAAAATATTAGCCCTCTCACCATTATTTTGCTAGATTCGGAACCTGGGTGACCACAGTGCAAAATAGAGATATATTCTATTCATGCTGTAAGGAAGCAGGGACAACAATTTTAAGACCTTTGAAAATAATGCCATCTTCCATCAACATCTCATCTCCATAAGTAAAATAAGTCTGCACTTCAGGTAGTACACTAGATTGCTTTGGCAGCCATCCATCATTAATGTAGAGGCTGAGCTTTTGCAAAATTGTATCAGTCTTTGTATGATCTCTCAGCTCATCAAGTCTTGTGGTAGAAAAATTACGATCTTCCATGATATCAAAGTCAAAATTCCTTGCATGAAGCTGTTCTGTTGTATTTCTGGGTGATATGGATAAGGTATCAGCCAGATAAAGAAGTTTGTCTTTTGTATAGACCATTTTGAAGTTGTACTTTTGCAATTTGAGCATCATTCTTTGTAATCTCACTGGAGCTGAAATCATAGGTTTCTTTAAAATAGTAACTTGAGGTTGGTTATCAGTTTCAGTCTGAATAGCTCAACCACAGATATAATCATGAAACTTTGAACATGCAAATATTATTAGAGCTCTAGATGCATAGGCTACTGGTCTGCCCTCGTGAAGAATAACTGTACCAAGACCAAATTTTGAAGCATCACAGGAAGGAGTTACTGGTTTATTGACATCATAGTATCTTAATGTAGGTGGGGTGGTAATTTTCCACTTAAGATCTTCAAATGCTTTCTGGTGCTGTTCCAACCAAGACCATATAACATTTTTGTGTGTCGACTCACTGAAGTCTGGTATAAACTTGCTTAAATAGTTGACTATGCCAAGAAAACATTGTAGAGCTTGAACATTATCTAGAGCTGGCATTTCAAGAATGGCTGCTTGCTTCGACGGGTCTGGTCTCAAGCCAATGCTAGTAAATAAATGACTTACATATGTAACTTCTGGGAGTCTGAATTTGCACTTCAGAGGATTGAGCTTTAAATTCACTTCATGCCTCTGTCTAGAACTCTCTTAAGGTTTCTGTCATGCTCTGCTTCACCATTGCCTTCAACCAATAAATCATTTACTATTACAGCACAAGCATAACCTGAAACAATTTGCTGCATTGCACGCTGAAAGAGGTCACTTGTGGAATTTATTCCAAATGGCATCCTGAGAAATCTGTATCTGCCAAATGGGGTACTGAAAGTAGTCAGTAATGAGAATTTGTGATCAAGTATTACTTGCCAAAATGATCTTTTTGCATCCAAGACTGAAAAAACAGTGTCATTCAGTATTAGGGCTGCAACTTCCTTGACATTATGCATAGTAAGATGTGGTTTCTTTTTGTTCAAAACTCTCGGGTCAATACATATTCTGATTTTCTCTGTGCCTTTTTTGTGGGCTGCTACCATGGACGACATCCATTTAGCTGGATCTGTGACGGGACAAATCTCACCTTGCTGCACTATTTTATCCAGTTCAGCTTTAACTTTATCTTGCATAGCTACTGGAACTTTTCTTGCCAGTCTGACCACTGGACTGACCTCTGGGTCTAACTTCATAGCATACAGAACTGGAAGTTTGCCCAACTTGTCATCAAAAACATCAGCTTACTGTGAGAAAATAGCTTCAGTAAAATTGGAACTAGGATATGTGCTTATATGATGAACGTCTTTGATAAAGGAAAGCAAATTCATTCTCAAACTGTCTCTGAGACCCAATAATGACTGCACAGGTCTTTGGACTACATAGAATAACAAGTTGTTCCTAGCCAAATAACATGACAGCACTACTGAGCCTTCAGTTTGAATTTCTTCACCTCCATAAGCAACAAGTTTCACACAACTACCCACAATGAGATGTTCGCCAGTTCTCACCTTAGCAAATGTGTCTGCTGACATATCATTACACTTTGAGCCAGTGTCCACTTTAAGGTTGATGGATTTGCCATTGATCTGGACAGTACAAAATACTTCACTCTTTGCTAACAAATTCACTGCATCTATTTTATCACCAATTACTGATGCACCATCTACATAGAAAGTAGAATTACAGATCTCTATATGATCAACTTCCTTTTTTGAGTGACCCTTCTTTATAACTGTGTGAGGTTTGTTTGATTTGCAAAACTTCTGAAAATGGTTCCATTTTTTACACTTGTAGCATTGCTGATCAAATGCTAAACACTTTTCTCTTTTATGCTAAACACTTTTCTCTTTTAGACTCATGATTGGCACCACAATTACGACAGTTAACAATAAAGCTGAATTTGGGTTTTGCTGACTCAGCCTTATGCTGCACTGAGCATGCCCTTTTCTTAGAACTTGCTGGAAAACTATGGGTTTTACCTGGGGAGCCTTCAGGTGTATCAGATACCATGTGCTTAGGCCTGCTTCTGCTAGCCATGTGTTGCATGCTAATTTGACCAAATCATATAGAGACAGTTTTACACCAAGTGGCTAGCTGTGACATGGCACACAGTCTGTTATCCATGTTCTCCTATCTAGAGGATTATGCTCAACACAGGTAATGCCTTAAATAGTTAGTTAGTCTATACCACCTAGAGTCTGCACCATGGCCCTTGACTACATTGTTTTTGGGTGAGTTTTACGTGGAAACACCCAGTATGTTTTTTTTTTGGAAATGGGAAGAACCCCACAGAGACAAAGGGAGAACATGCAAAATTCAGACGGGAAGGACATGCAAACTCCACAGAGGCAGTAGCCGCTATATGATTGGTCACATTGACTAATGTCTCAAAACTGGGCGTGGACATTTGCCAGTGATATGTAGGTTGAGGATCTGGCCTACTTTGGCCTATGTCAGTGACCCATTCTAGTGTGTCAGGGATTTATGTTACGTAAAAAGAAGTTTTCTTTTTTCCCGTATACTGACTAACTTTAGGAATGTATTTTTTTCTGAGCAATCAACAACTGCCCATATCATCAGCAGGGTATGTGATCTTTTTAATGATGAGGTCCCAGATGTAGCCAGTTTCCATCCATTGACTACTATGTTGGAGGATATTTTTAAGTAAGTTTGCAATTCTGCTCTGCTAAATGATTCTCTAACTAATAAAGTATATTTTCCAATTCCACTGCTTTCAGAAATTCTAGACAACTGAATAGAATCTCAGGGTAAGACACTGGCACAGACCAGCAGAGTAGTTCTTTACCTGATAACTAACCAGTGTCTTGTGGAACTTTATGTTGAGGTATATGTAAAGTTTAGAAAAGTCTGCTACATAGTTACCTGTTGAGCAATATATATATATATATATATATATATATATATATATATATATATAATCTAAGTGCTGTGGAGGGGGATTACACTGTGTCTAGAAATGCAGTAACATTGGTTGTGATAGTGAGATATGCTTGGTTAGTCAGTCAGACCCTTTCTGATGAATTAATAAAATGAGATTTTGAAAGCTTCATTTGATTCTGAGTGTGTGTTTGGTGCAGCAGTTAATCAGATCCCTAAACAGTAGGATGACAGAGGTAAATTGATGTAAGGTGTGTCAATTTATTCACAAGTTTCACTCCAATTAGCAAGATCATTTTTGGTGCTCTGACTATCAGAAGTCCCACCCATACAAAAACTAAGGTACCTAGAGGAAATAGCAGGATGAGCTATCCACCAAACCTAATGAGAGGGTTTCCTTTCCCTAAAAGGATAACCCCCTTCCAACTTTTGACTTTCACCAAGGCAGTACTCATCATTCTGAAGTTCCCCTCTGGGTACCTCGACTCAATAGTTGACTTTCAACAATGGCCTTGCCATTAGTGCTTTCTGATGAACGGGTGCTCTGCTTCATTTGCAGAGGTTAGAAGTGGAAGTAACAGCCACATCCATTCTAGGGACTTCCCCCTCACCTGTCAGGCCATTTGTTATTCCCTCCTATACTCCACCAAGTTCTGGACTCAGAGGTCATAGAACCTGTCCCTCCTGTAGAGAGAATGAATGTTTTTTACTTGAGAATCTTACTGGTTCCCACATGAGAGATGTCATCGAAATTGGGTTGGGCCTATCCTTTCCAAATACTTTGTCAAGGTCCCCAGGTTCATGATGCTTACCATGCAGACAGTGTTTCCTGTCCTGCCAGACCTCTGCTCCTAAAGGATGTGCATCATCTTATACTCTTTATTGCTCCAGGAGATAGCTGAGATTTGTTATATCAGGTTCACATTTTTATTCAATGCTCTTTGGGCTATCCACAGCAGCTTGAGTGTTTATAACAAATGCCTTGCTCTGATTGTGGCTCACTGTTGGACTCTTGAGATTCATCTTTTTCCTTATTATGATGACTTGCAGATCTATGCAGAGTCTGTATCCAGGTGTTTGGAACTGCTAGAGAAGTTCTCAACCTCATTCTTCCAGCTAGAGTTTAATCTGAACCTTCAGAAGTTGTGCCTGACACCCTCACTAAGGCTTATCTTCCTGGGGTTCTTTAGTGACTAGGTCCTGTCAGGAATTCTCTAGGAGGAACTTCTCTTCTGCAAGAGATTTCCAAAAAATTCTAGAACTTATGGCATCCATGATTCTTATGATACCACTGGCCTACCTCCACATCTGGAATATTCAGTAGCATGCCCTGAATTGTTGGACCCAGTACCTACATCCTCTGGAATCTCAGTTACTGGCGCTGCCGTTTATCAGGTGAGAGTTATAGTGGTGGAGACCACAGATGAGTATCAATCCATGTCTTCCTTTCTTCTCTCCTGTTCTGGCACAGTCTGTCCTGACATATTCATATGGCTTCATTTCAGGAGCTGTGTCAATGGGAGTGCATCTTCAGTCTGCTTTTCCCAAGGAACCATGGAAGCACATCAGTAGCAAGGAAATGGTGGCAGTGTTCCACACCTTGAAAGTCTTTCAACACCTATGGACTCTGGGTCCTCACCTGGTGGTGACAGATAGCACCACAGTAATGTGGTACCTCAACAAACTGTGGGTGGGTGGGTCCAAGGTCATACCCTCAGTGCCAGTCGGCAATAATGACTTGGGAGCTGCCTTTACAGCATTCTCTGACTCTTATCAAACATCCCATAAGAGCAGAACATTGTGACAGACAGACTGAACAGATCCTATGCAGACCCGCAAAAGTGGAAGCTCGAGGCAGTGGTGTTCCAGGAGCTAGTGCAGATGTAGGGTAATGCCTTAAATAGATCTGTTTCCCTCCTTTCAAAGCAGACATTTGGAGAAATTCTGTTCCTGACATCCTTGCAGCCAGTCTTGGAAGAAAGACGCATTCTCATTCCTTTAGATGGGAGCGACACTGTATATGTTCCACTGTTTCCACTGATTTGCCAGGTACTTCTGAAGATTCAGTAAGAAATGACAAAGATCACTGTGGTAACCGCTATTGCTCCAGGTAATATTGGTTTTCCCTTTTAATGGTATTGGCCAAGGGCAATTACCACAGACTTCCTTACACTCTGCATTTGTTCACAAGGTCTGAGAGGTGACTGGTGCACCCCAGTTTGGAGCAACAACAACTGACAGCCTAGATGATTCAAGTCTTGACTCGACTTAGGTACATGAGGATGTGCAGCAGTTATTAAATAAGGCCAGAAAATCTGCTACAATAAAATCTTATGATTATAAATGGATGAGATTTTCTAAATAGTGCCTAAATGGGAGCAGAAAGGCCCTCAAGGTTAACATCCCTTCAACCTTGAAATATTTGTGTGAGCTACTTCAGGATGGCTTATAGTATGCATCCATTAAGATGCATTTGGTGACCATCTTTGATTATCTGCCAGTGTATCTCCTTTTTCTTCTTATCCTTCAGTAAATTAGTTCATGAAGGGAGTACTGCATATGAGATCTCCCTTGCAAGCAAATTCCTCCTTTGTGAGATCTCAGCTATGTTTCGGAGAACCTGAGCACAATACTTTTTGAACTTGCCACTTAGGCTGATCTGAAACTATTAATGTGGAAAACTGTTTTGCTTATTGTTCTGACATCTGCAAGCTGTCATGGTGGGAAAACCTTACCTGATTTTCTACAGGAATAAGGTTGTGCTGTGCACTAATCCCTCTTTTATGCCTAAAGTGGTCTCAGAATTCACCCTCAATCAGTACATTAACTTCTATATGTTTTTCCCAGAACCTAAGAATAAGGGAGAAAGGATACTTCATACCTTGGATGTGCATCGGCATCTGAGGTACTACCTTGACAGAATGAAACCCTTTAGGAAGGCTGAAAGGCTTTTTATTTCCCACACAGGAGAAAAGAAAGGTCAACCTGTCAATAAGGTAACAATTGCATATTGGTTGTCCTGTAGTATTGTTTTTCTATACTCAGCATGGCAAGATGAATCCAGACAAAGTATATGTGCCTTCCACTAGGGCCTTTTCCTGTTCAGCAGCTAATTGGAAAGGAGTGAAATGTAGAAGTATTCAAGAGGCAGCAACTTGGTTCTCTGCCCATAACTTTTTATGAAGTGGTATAAGCTAGATGTCTTTTCTAAATCCAGAGCAGGCTTGGCTAGAATAATTTTCCAGGGGCTCCTGAATCCTTATCCATCCTCCTCCTAGGGTGGGTAAGATTTGGGAATCTACCAATATGCCAGTAAGGTGGTGTGTTTGTTGAAGATCCTACAGTTGTGTAAGTCCGATTTACTTGTAAGAGTTGATGTTCATAGAACACATTGCCTTACTGGCAGTACCTAAGCACTATCTCCTTTATTGGATGTACATAGATTAGTGTTGGAGTTGCCACTGAGTTTTGATCATTGGCATGTTTGTTATTTATTTATTTATTTATTTTTTATTTTACATTTGTTAACCGGGCTAGTCCAACTGGATACAAGTCCATTTTCAGTGGAGGCCCGAGGAGAAAAGCTCCACTAACTACTACTTAACAAGATAAAAAATATACAAAAACTTATACAATATAAATAAGAATAAAAATAAAAATGAAAAATAAAAACAATGTCATAGGTTAATTACAGGCTATATCAGAAATTGATTTCTATGTGAGGCAAAGCAGAAGTCTAGGTTAGATAAAAATGCTAGGTTAAGGTGTGTTATTCAAAGACATCAGTATTTAGGTTAAGAAATATGAATGAATAAAGAGGGATAGAGAGATGGATTAATAAGAGGGAAAGTTAAGTAAGCTAGAGAATTGTGTGTGTATGTGGGTTTTGGTTTAGAAAAGTAACTGTTTGCAAGCTAGTGTTTTCATCTTCTCTTCCTTCTGGAGCCTAGAAAACTTAATGGGTCCTATCTGTTGGTCTGACAGGGAGTCCCTGTGCTCATAGGTGATTTGTCCATCACACACACAGACTGGCAGCGGGAGTTCTGAGGTCTGATTAGACTGCCAAAGATAGGGTAGCAGGGCACTACTACCCATATGCCTGTAAGGCAGTGTGCTCTACTAAAACCTACTTTATAGGTAAGTAGGTCTTATGTACCTGTTTTTATACACTTTCAAAGTTGCTAGAATAACAGGTTTTGCATTAGTATTTATTTCCTGAAGGATCTGAAGCCTGAGGCTCAAATTTCTGTCATTATTTACTGACTGATCCTTAAAGATTTGCCAGCAAACCAAAAATGTTATGAGGAAGACAACAAAGATATGTGGCAAAAATCTGGACATTCTGTGAAATTATAAACAGTCCAGAGGTATGCTTCTCAGTATTGACTGGCCAGATAAATGATGATGGGGTGCCTGATAGCATCATGTGACCTAGTCTCGAGTTGTGGTCTACACACTGGAGGCTGTAGGCAGGGAAGGAGTAGTAAACAAATGGCTAGTTCACCTTCCTTGGGGAAGGTTTGGTGTAACAGAAACATCAGTAATAATAAGTGGAGTACAGGTCTGTCCTAAGCAGTATAAATTATGGCAGATCTTATCAAGAACAAGAAGGAGTCATGCATTGTATCAAGTGTGCATCCATTCCACATGTGTGCCTAATTCACAGCTTTGGTGAGTAGATAGTATAGATCAAAGTGATCACTATGTTCAGAATATGATAACACCACCTTGTTTTCCCACTGGGGAAATAAATAGTATAGTGTGGAAGTGCAGTTGCTGGAAAGAGAGCACAAGCCTCAGATGGCTGGTCTGAGGTCTAAACAATAAAATATATACTTGTATTATACTTCAAGGACTGAAGGAATGTTATTTCCCCAGTTACAAAGACACATTTATGCAACATGAAAGTTAAAATACAATACTACATGATTTAAATATTTAATGAAAGGCTGCATTACTCTGGGCCCTGTACAGCTAAAAAGTCAGTGCAGTATATTACAAGTAAGGTTTCTAGACTGCCAAGGTAAAATGTTTGCTAAAGATCAACCCCTTTAAGTAATACAAGCTAATTATGAAATTATAGGGGTATTTCCTTATGTTTATAAGGAAAGAAGGCTGAATACTTGAGTATATAATAAATTATCCTTTGACAAAAATAAATAACCACTAAAAATATGTATTGCCATTCGAAAATCAGAGGTCTCCTCTTTTATTGATTCAGAGAATTTATTAACTGTATTCCAGGCTTAAAGCCACCAAGGAATGAAGAATCTTTTATATTAAACACATACGTCCTGTTAGACGCTCTGATGTCCAGCCTACTTTAAAAATGGCTAAAGAGTCAGATGTTTTTAAATAATTATAGAGCTAATGCCACACTTTTTGAGTAATAAAACTATCCTTACATATAAAGCTGTTAATCTAAGTGGTAAATGATTTCCACAAACCTGTTTTATCTGTTAGTACTGCACCAATATAGATCTAGAAGTGACATTAAAAATTAATCTCAGAATGAACAGCACACCAGGCACAGATCACATCTAACAGCTGTTAGTACTGCACCAATATAGATCTAGAAGTGACATTAAAAATTAATCTCAGAATGAACTGCACACCAGACACAGATCACATCTAACAGACTTAAAGGTCACACTATCCAAATTCAAAAAGATTAAACATTGTGTATAATACATTCCTATTAACTTGAGTATCCTTTTGATAAATTGCTACTGGGCTGTATTCAAAAGATTAGATAGCCACATAAGTACATAAGCAAAATTAGGCACTAAATTCCAAAACAGGTCTTAATAAAGTTTTGAATAATTCCATTATTAATAAACTATGATAGTGCATAAACTATTATATGATGCCCTTTATCATGACTGTGAAGTGATGGTGTTCAAAAGATTTTTTTTTCTAAAAGATGCTGTTTATTGACAGCCATCATAGTCTGACCACGGTATGTGAACTGATTACTCTTTGTGTATCTGTAATGCATTATGGCACATTTGTCTTTGTTTAGTTTAAGAAATCCAAAAGCACACCAAACTCCGGAAACCAAAAATTAAATAACAAAAACCAGAGAAAAGGGCCAAAAAACGGTACTAAATTTTAATAACAAAGCATACACATCAAATAGTAAGCACTTTCGTCCGCATTGGACTTCTTCAGGCTGCATAATGTGACTACATAATTGAAACACTTATAAATCAAATGCATAAGCACATGACGTTATAATTAATGATGCAACCCTTTCCTTTTAAGGAAAGCTATGAAGTCTTCCCTATCATTTAACCCAGGTAGATGGCAGGCATTTAACTTAACCTGCCATTCGTATTCTTTCCACCCAAGTTCTTCTTCTGCATTAAATTTGTTGTCAACATTCAAAACTTCATCTAAAACACAACATTTAAAATTTACAATTTTTTTTTATTTATCATTTGTTGACTGGGAAAGTCTGACTAGGTTCCACAGAGTCTGTTTTCAGCGGAGGCCCGGGGAGAAATGCTCCAGATGCATGTCTTTGGAATGTGGGAGGAAACCCACGCGAACACAGGGAGAACATGCAAACTCCACACAGAAGGCACCCCAGCCGAGAATTGAACCAGTGAACCTCTTGCTGTGAGGTGACAATGTTAACCGCTGCACCACTGTGCCGCCCTTGCATCACATGCATTTTCTTTGTAATGCTTGCCCAATGCATTTTTTTCATCTTTGATACTTACTGCATATTTATGCGTGCATATCCTTTTGTTTAACTCTCTTGTTGTGCTTCCAGCATAAAAAGATTTACATGACAAACATTCAACTAAATATACAATAAACTTAGGTTTGCATGTGCATCTCCCTTTGAAACGAATATGATACCCACCAACCTTGATTTCTTTTACATCAGTCATTAAAAAATTGCATAAGTTACAACTAAAACATTGAAAGTGTGTTAACCCTGGAATGTTCAAAGATGAAAAAAAATGCGTTGGGCAAACATTACAAAGAAAATGCATGTGATAGAAATTTAAAATTTTGTGCTTTAGAAGAAGTTATGAATGTTGACAACAAGTTTAATGCAGAAGAAGAACTTGAGTGGAAAGAATATGAATGGCAGGTTAAGTTAAATGCCTGCTATCTACCTGGGTTAAATGATAGGGAAGACTTCATAGCTTTCCTTAAAAGGAAAGGTTTGCATCATTAATTATAATGTCATGTGCTTATGCATTTGATTTGTAGGTGTTTCAATTATGTAGTCACATTATGCAGTCTGAAGAAGTCCAATGTGGATGAAAGAGCTTACTATTTGATGTGTATGCTTTGTTATTAAAATTTAGTACCTTTCTTTGGCTCTTTTCTCCGGTTTTTGTTATTTAATTTTTGGTTTCCGGTGTTTGGTGTGCTTTTGGATCAATTTTTGTCACATGGAGAGCAAAACAAATTCTAATTTTATGAATTTGACACCTGGTGGTATCTTAACTGATACACCAAGTGTCTCCATCGTTTTGAACCAACAAGGGTGAACCAATAGATTTATTGCTTCCAGTCTTTCCAGTGCTCAAAACAATGAAGGAGTGTTTGTCAAATTTGATGAGGTGCTTAATGGATGGTTAGTGCCTTTATCTTATCCTTTTGAAGGAACGAGGATGGCTACTGATAACAATTTTGTTTCTACCCCCAATTTCTTTGAAATATTTAGTCAGCTTGAAAGAGATCTGCTTAAACTGAAGAGGTTGCAGTGGGACAATATGTATTCTGAAAGCTGTCTCAAAATGCAAAGGGTGTCCAAGGGCTTAAGAATATCTCTTATGCCTGTAGGGAATGATTTTTTATCAGACTTTCTCAACAGGTGGGTAGCCCTTAACCAGAGAACTGGGTTGCAGTATGTAGAAATGTTATGTGAACATAACAGGAAGTTAAAAGTCAACTTAACTGCTGAAAATTTTGATTCTAAGTGTGCCTCAATTCAAGACAAGCTAAATAAAGAAAATTAGATTTTGAAAAAATTAAAAACTAAAAAGTTTTTAAGAGATAAGGCTGACTATGAGGCAGGAGATGAAAGCAACCAATCGGTGAGAGGGGGTGTGGCCAGTAAGCAGCAGGAGACGTTAGCGATGACCAGAACCAAAATGGAAAGTGCACAGGCCAAGGAAAATACTGCATGCAAGTCTAAGCATTTAGCTGAAAGAAATGAGTGCCTCAATCCGCCAAACGCCGCAAGTTTGTCTAATAGTGTTTCAATTGAAAGAAACGCTTCAGAGAACATTGAAAGGGATTTTCAGAAGGAACCAGGCAGCCAATCTGTGAGGGTTTATCAGTGTAATGGAAACCAGAGTAGGACTTGGGCAGAGGTAGCATCTATGCCTCACAAGAACAATTATTACAAAGAGAACTGGAAAAAGAAAAATGTCCAGCATTAAATGTAGAAGGTACTGCTGACCTTTCTTTTGTGAGTGTTAACTTATCTAGTTTATCACTGACGAATTGTGTAATGTTCTAAAGAAGGATGGAATTTTGTGGCTTCTAGAAGGGCCAATAAATGTGATACAATAAATGCTTTAAAGGATTATGCTGGGAAACTAAATTTTAAGTTCATGTATCCTAACAGTACAGTAACTTCAAAAATGTTTTATAAGCCCAGCATTTATAATCCACCTTTAAAAAAAGAGCTGGAATTATTTCTCATGATATGTGAGCAATGGATTATAGAAATGTCAGAAAAAAAGCCAGAATTCAAGTATTTCAATTTACACTTTACATAAAAAAGCTGCTTAATGAGTTACTGAACGATGGGGAAATTTTAGTGACTAAAGCAGACAAGGGGAATGCATTAGTAATTCTCAGTAGAAGCCATTATGTCTGCAAAATGGATAAAGTGCTATCTGATGTAGTGTTTTATGAAATCACTAGTTTCAGCAAAATCAAAAAGGTTTTCTCATTTCTTGATGGGCAAATTGATGAATGGTTTCTAACAGGGCGTATTACTGATGAAATAAAGTGTTTCTTGACTGTTGAGGCACCTAGGATGAGTCGTATTTTTGGTTTACCCAAAATACATAAAGATTTAAATAACCCACCAATGCGGCCAATAGTTGCTAGTAATGGGAACAAAACAGAGGCTATGGCTATATTTGTAGTTAGGCACCTCCAGGAGGCAGTGGAGGGGAATACTTCAGATATTAATGACTCTTGATTTCAAAAATAAAATCAAAAATGTCAGGGTTCAGGAAAATTATATTTTAGTAACCCTTAACGTGACGTCATTATATACCGTATTATCTAACTATGAAGGTATGGAAATTGTGAGGTTTGAATTAGTAAAATCTAAGAAATTTTCATCCAGTACTGTCAGCCTATTGATGGAGATGTTAGACATTATTTTAAATTACAATTTCTTTGAATTTAATGACAAGCTTTACAGGCAAGTTAATGGTGTAGCTATGGGTGCTGCAATGGCACCCAGTTATGCCAATATTTACATGCATGGATGGGAAAGATGTCATATTTTTGAAAGTGCTTTTATGCAGAATATTATATTTTTCAAGCATTTTATTGATGATGCATTTTTAATTTGGAGAGGGGATGCCAAATCTCTGGATGATTTTCTGATGTACTTAAATGGAGTATGTTCATTTTTGAAAATTCACTTCTGTCTACAACAACACTGTTGTTAGTTTCTTAGATCTTAATATATATAAAGAAGGTGACAAATTAATAAAACCATCTTCAAGAAAAAAGTACAAAATGATGCTTATTTGCGTTATGATAGTATGCACCCCAAAAAGACCAAAAACAGATATTGTGAAGGGTCAATTAAATAGGCTACATGAGTTGACAGATAAGGACTGTGATTTCGAAAAAGAAGGTATAGCCTTATGTAATAAATTTATTAGCAGATGATATCCAGAGATGGTTGTTGCAAAAAGTTATAATGAAATGTATCAAATGAGAAAAGAATGGTACAGGGGGTGACACCATATAAAGCAAGCAGATTTTAGAACTTCTATGCAAGTTAAGAATAGTTTGGACACACAGTCTATCAAAAACATTGTGATTAACAACTGGAAACTTTTTAAGTGCAACTCTGAGGTTATAAAAATAGTGGGAGAAGCACCTATTTTTGTGCAAAAGAGAGGACGAAGTTTTAAGAATTTGTTTCAAAGCAAGTTAAATTCCCCTCAAAAAACCCTGGAATGTTCAAATGATTCAGTTGTAACTTATGCAATTTTTTAATGACTGATGTAAAAGAAAATAAAGGTTGGTGGGTATCATATTCATTTCAAAGGGAGATACACATGCAAATCTAAGTTTATTGTATATTTCAGTTGAATGTTTGTCGTAAATCTTTTTATGTTCGATGCACAACAAGAGAATTAAACTAAAGGATATATGAGTATAAATATGCAGTGAGTATCAAAGATGAAAAAATGTGTTGGGCAGGCATCACAAAGAAAATGCATGTGATGTAAATTTTAAATGTTGTGTTTTAGATGAAGTTTTGAATGTTGACAACAAGTTTAATGCAGAAGAAGAACTTGAGTGGAAAGAATATGAATGGCAGGTTAAATGTTAAATGCCTGCCATCCACCTGGGTTAAATGATAGGGAAGACTTCATAGCTTTCCTTAAAAGGAAAGGGTGGCATAATTAATTATAAGGTCATGTGCTTATGCATTTGATTTATAAGTGTTTCAATTATGTAGTCACATTATGCAGTGTGAGGAAATCCAATGCGGACGAAAGTGCTTACTATTTGATGTATACGCTTTGTTATTAAGATTTAGTACCGTTTATCGGCTCTTTTCTCCAGGTTTTGTTATTTGTTTAGTTTAAGACTTAAAATTGAACACCATTGATAAACCTGATTTAATAAAATTTGAAGTGACAGCATGTCTTTGGAAGTACAAGCAATTTTAAATATTTTAATGTAATATGTATATTTCTATACTGGATACCTGCAAACATGAAACACTGGAAAAACAAATAATGAAATAAAATGATACATGACAGTGATTCATGGGATGCCATTTTTGCCTAGCTTTCAACCTCAAGAAGTCCCAGAATTCTTGCATGCCATTTCCAATCAGAACACAGATCTGACTAAAAATGAAAGGGTTTACTTCAGACCCCAAATTAAAAACAATAATGCCATTATGGTGACATAATCCCAGGTATTAGCCCGATCTAGATATATTCCCATAACTGGAATTTGGAGGTGGAATGACAGATTTAATGTGTCATAAAAATCTATTAAGCTTGTGAGACGAGGACAAGATCCAGAATCAACCTGCATAGCATGCAAGACCCATTACACCTCATAAATACATAAAGGATAATAATGATTCAGGGGCAATGCTTGCATGGGTTGGTTTTGTATAGTATGCAGTGCATGTACAGAGGACGGTAATATATGCAGCTGACTGAAATATTTTGAAACCAATTGCTAGGTTAAATGGGCAAATATAAACCAGTAGAGCAAGTAGGAAAATATCTACCTGCATGACAAGTATATTTGAAATCATAACAGGTGTGTTTCACTTCAGCAAAATTAAATTAGTCCAAGCAGAGCAGGAGCTGTGCAGGCAAGACATGCTTAGAGGGAATAGCTGTATAATGATATTTCCATTAGCAGCTATCATTTTCTCATTACACATAAACTACAACAAAAACTATAGCAAAACCTTCTTTCCACAAATAATATATGACAGATGCTCTGCTAAAATAAACTTTTATTTCCCTAGCAGTTTGGCAGGCAGCCTCCAAATGAGAACAAACCATGTTGGTTCATTTTACTTAAATTACATACATTCCATCCACTTTAGTAAACAAACCATCATTTAATTAATTTAATACAGTTTTAAAGCAACAGTAACATATTTAATCCCAAATGTTGTATAGTTCATATTTTCACTTTAATAGTGCACATTACCTAAATATTTTTTATAGCAAGGCTAGCCTTGGCACTTCTTTATTTAAACCATATGGAATCAGACTGTTCTATTTTAAAATCAAACATGCTTCTAATGCATTTAATGCAGCAAGTCTATCCTCTTATCTTGGTAAAAATACATTACCTAATACAGCACATTCAAATCCATCCATACTTCCATTACGGTATGAAGAAGTATGCTATGCTACAGTGCTAACAAAATTTTCATGTGGTGGATTGGTCATACTAAATGGATGGTCAACTGCAGAATACAGGAACATTTAAAAGATTTATATCTGCACTAGGGTCATCAGCCATGGCTTGAGGGAAGAGTTCTGTAACACCTCTAATACACAGGATTTGTATACATCAGGTATACATAAATGGATTTATGCTTTAAAAGACACTGTTATTTCTATACTTAACAGTTAGATGCCCCTTTGTGAAATCTCCCTGCTGGTATTGGCTGTGGAAATAGGGCATGTGTCATATGCTGGCATCAAACACATTGCTAACGTAACAATACTTTAGCTGTAAGGCCATTTGCACAATGGCTCTTTGCAATTCAAGGAATACCAGTCCATCCTTTGAATGTAAATATTGCTGTTTGTGTCAGGTGGTACCTTAATTGCAGTATACGTGCAGTCAATGGCACCCATGACTGCAGGGAGGAGGATGTCACAGTAAACTTCTGTGAGATAAAGTACTTAACAATTATGCCAACCCACCCCCTTGAGAAATGAACTCCTTCAACTTTATTTTGCATTGTGAGATCAGCTAGAGAACTTTATTCACTGGCAGCTTGTTCCATGAAACAATAACAATCTTGTCCAAAGAAGTTTTATTAAAGTGATGGCCCCATTGTTTCTTTTAATTTCTCCAAGTCTGTTTGGTTTCTAATACCAATACATAAATGGACCACATTCCTAAGTCGAAGTATGATTAAAGTTCATGAAATTAGCATTGTTTCTATCTTTGATGTTAGCCAAAAGTCCTCTTTGCAGCACTCACAATGTGCCTAGTAATGATTCCTTCTGCAATTCATATGGAGTTACATGTTTCAGTAACATATCTAAGTATGACTGCAAATTCTTTTTATAAGACCCATTGCTTCTACTAGTATTGGAAGTGCCTGGGTATACTTCTTCCACACTGCCCTCATTTTTGCCTGCAAATCCTGGTATTTTATGACTTTGTGTCTCTCTGTACATAAGACACTGTAGTCACTGGGTGTAGCAATTTCAATAATCTATGCTACTTTTGTCTTCTATTCATGGACTACTATATCTGGTTTTCTCACATCTATTTTTTGAACAGTTGGTAACAGGTGATCAGGTGATCCCATATAATATAAATGTCAGCATTTTCTATTGTGCTTTGTGGCTCATTTTTCCAATGACTTTCAGCTACTTCAATATTATGTTTGCACAATCCGCAATGCAACAGTCTTTCCTCATTATTATGCCTTTCAGTATTCAGTCCTGCTGCCATTATTATATTACAGCCAATAACAAGATCTGTGACTGTTTCCAATTCTGTTTTACAAAACCTACATTTGTCTGTTTCTCCCACATGTTCAATGGACTTTGTAAACCAATTTGTATGTAGTCCATCTTGGGCCACAAATATTAATGTTTCGTCTTTTGGTTTAAATTCACCTCTCCTTAACCATTCTTACATTCAGTCCTAATCAACATGATGCTGTTCCAAGAGTTTTCTATACTTGCAACTATATTTATGCATTTTCCACATTTCTTGCTTCTCATCTGATCTTTCACCTTATATTCTTTCTTTTTTTTTGTCACATTCAGTTGCTACTAGATTTTTATCTACTTCTGGTTTGATTTCCATTCCCACTTGACACTGATATGCTTCTGCTAAACTTAGCAGGGAAGACATCTTAGATTTATTCTTCTCATGTTTTAAAACTTTCACTACATTTAGTCTTGTGAAGTCAGCAGATAAGTATGCAGTCCTGCAATTGCAGATCTATGCATGTAATCAATTTCAAGGAGGCTTATACCTCCTTCAGAACAGAGAATATAGAGTGTTGGTTATACTTATTTTTATAAATCATTTTATAAGCATGAAGCATCCTTCTTGATTTCCTGTCCAACTGATCCAACAACTTTTGGGGCCAGTCAATCCGTCCAAGAATGTATGTTAAGACAGGAAGAGCAAATTGGCTTATAGCTTGAACTTTGTTCCTAGATGTCAGTGCTGTTTTCAGTATTAATTTTAGTCTTCTAAAATATTCCTTATTAAGTTTTATTTCTCATTTGTTCATGTTTAATTATTGATCCTTCATCATTTCCCAAATATTTATACAGTCCATCTTGGTCAAGTTCTTTCATATCACATTCCTGTCCCAGCTGATGTTTTCTTGGTGCTGCAGCTTTCCTGCTTCAAAGGTTGCTTTTGTACACTTGTCAAGAAAAAAAGAAGATGAGACGTCTTTACACTTTGTTGTTTTCTGGGAGCCAAAGTGTAGTCATAACTTAATCTGTTAAGCAGACAGCTTAATGGGTTAAGGGCAAGACAAAAGAGCAATTGTGACTAAGAGTCACCTTGGAAAATCCCCCTTTGAATTTTTATCCCTGGAATAATAACGTGTCCTTTATCATGGCTTAACTGCAAAGCAGTTTGCCATTGTTTCATGGTCACAGTAATGTAATCGATCAGTGTAGGATGTATCTTATACATTTTTAAGAATTCTTTTATCTGTTAATGTGAAATATTGTCAAATGCTTTTTTGTACTCTATCCATGCCATACTTAGATTCTTCCTCTTTTTACAGTTCTCTGTTATGACCTTATTTAACATCAAATAATCATTTGTGCCATATGACTTTCTTTTGTTATCTTTTTGTTTTATTGCCATGACTGAGTTTTTTTCTAAATAACTATAAACTCTGTTGGCATCAGTTCCAGTGCATAGCTTATACTTTGTCAGAAGACCAGTTATTAGTCCATAGTTTGTAGGATACCATGCAGGTTTGCTCTTAAGTTGGAAAGTAGGAGCATTGTTTTTCTTGTTGTTAACCAGGGTGGTATCTATTTGGGGTGCGCATATAAACAGTTCTTACTCATGGCTAAATCTTCATGTGAAGATGTTAATACATTTAGACAGAAGTTAGGTACTGTATCTGAGCCTGGGGCTTTCCAGTTAGGAGCTTTTCTTAACATTGTTTCAGTCTCTCTGCCTGTTACTTCATCCCATTTTATATCCTGTACATTTGAACTTCTTATGCTTTCTTTTACTTCTTCTGTCCATTTAACATCTTTGTTATGTTTCAAAGATCTTCATAGATATTTCTTCTTTTTATGGTGGTGTTTCAATTCCTTTTGCCTTGTTTCCCAATTCTCTATACAACTTTTTTGGGTCATCAATAAATTGCTTAGGTTGCACTTTTAGTTTATATTTATCTGCATATCTTCTAAGTTTTTCTGCCTGTGCTGATATTTTTAGTTTATTATCTGCGACAGTGCACAACAAATCCTGATCTGTTCTGATACTGTACATTGCTTTTATAACATCTGAGTATTTTTGTTGATGTTTTCCCTCTTCTATACTCTTCTAATAGTGACACTTCTTGTCTTAATTTCTTAATAGTTTTCTCTATTCAGTACCACCATGATGGCATTTGATTTCTTCGCCACTTTCCCTTACTTCCCTGTTTTTTGTGGTAAGACTTCATCTGTTATTAATTTAGCTGCACAGTAATATATCCTGTTAGTTCTGTTATCTCACACGAATCTCTATAAACAGTCCCAATTACTGTGTTCATTTGTTTTATCAAACATCTAACGTTTGGGATTGTATGGACTTTCTGCATTCTATTTCTTTCATTGATCTTAATATGTCTGTCCATCTCTATTAAATCAAGCAACTCTTCTCTTAGATCATTTTCTTCTAAACTGAGGGCACATTCTTTGTTCTTCATTTCCTGCAGGCATTCTTCAGAAAGTTCCAGAGCATCTCCCTGTGCCACATTCTCCAGCTTCATCCTGTGTCATCTTTTACTCTTTCATATGTGAACTCACTGGCCAACTGAGCTTTTGTACTGGTTTCCTATTGAAGGCTCCAAAGTATCTTCATATGGTAACTGATCAGAATTTTTCTGATCTACTGGTTTCTCCTTAATTTGGGGATCTATTGCTCTATCCTGCTGTGATGTTATCAGAGTTAGATTTTCTACACTAAATCCTACAATTTGCAGGTAATCCATAACTTCAATTTCTATTTCTTTAACTTCTCCATTACTAATCCTCTTTTCAACTTTTCCTCCTTGTTTTCTTATTATTATTTTTTTTTTATCCCTTTGCCTATATTTCTCTTCAAATATCTTTGGTGTTGCTGTTTTTGTAGTGATTAGTTTTGCTTTCTCCTTTGCATAAATATTTCACCATATTAAATCTCTTTTTGTTTCCCAGGTCCACATTTATTTTTCAGATGTCTCCTGATCCTCCTGTTTCTCCTTACTTGGGGGCTCGTTGTTCCATCATGCTGTGATATAACCTGTGTTAGACTTTCTACACTAAATCCTTCACGTCATAGGCATTTGATAACATCAGCTTCTATTTGTTTAACTTCTATTTTACTAATCCTCTGTTCTACTTTCCCTCTTTGTAATCTTATTTTCATATTATGAAATTTTCCATATCTGGATGCCTTTGCCTACATTTCTCTTCAAATTTCTTTGGGGCTGCTTTTTTGTATTGATTAATTTGGCTTTCTCCTTTCTATAAATATTGCACCATATCAGATATCTCTTTTTTTCCCATGTCCATATTTCTTTTTATACCTTTCAAAAATCTCTAGATTTTGTTCTTTATATTTTTGCACTTTCTCAGTCTCTTCTTTTTCCAAATGGCCCAGCTAGAGAACTTAATTCCTTGAGAGCTTGTTCCATGAAACAAGATCAATCTTGTCCAAAGATTTCTCATATTTAGCTAGAAAGAATGGAGGTTTTATTAAAGTAAAGGCCCCCTTGTTTATTACAGTGTATGCAGAATGATGAACTTGCAATTTATTATTAAGTAGGGGACAAAATGTATCCTTAAGTAACAAAAAAGTTTAGTGTATTTAAAAGGAAATTATTAATATTAATTTATAACACATTCCTCACCATCTGCTGTTTTACTTCCATGGTTGTTTTCTTCTAAAGATATGCTCTGGAGAAAGACTTTGGACAGAAGCTTTATGTTAGGGTTAGATAGGTGGTATATGCACATCTGATACAGGAACAGCTGCCATAGTGTTGAAATGCAGCCACTGTATGGGTTTCAGATGGGCATGAATCCACAGCTATCCTTGCCTCTGTCATAGCATCATTGTCGTCAACCCACCAGTGGAATGTGCTTCCACAGTTTGTTTGTTTGTTCAGCCACATGCAATTTGTCTAGAGTCTCCCTAACTGGAACAAGGTATAAGCAGTATTATCAAGCACTTGACTTGTATGCAGATCAACCATATGCTGTGAGTACTGAACAGTGAAATGCACATAAGCAACGTCAACAACAGTGCTATTTGTGAAAAAATAGCAACATTAACCATAAATGGCATTTAATAAAGTTGCATGCAATACAAGTTCAATCGTAATCTGAGCTATATAGTTATATATGCATATATGCAACAGTGGCATTTAATAAAGTTGCATGCAATACAAGTTCAATCGTAATCTGAGCTATATGGTTATATATGCATATATGCAACAGGAGTATACTCAGAGTCTGGCCTTAAGTTGCCTAGAAAGGAAGCATTGGGTACACGACACATGATAATGCATCAGGCATATCTGTTTTGAATAGCTATTTGTTAACCTGTTAAGAGTAAGAGAGCGACTGGGCTGATCATCATGGATGACTTGCATCTCCATACCCTCATACACCAATAGCCAAGTCATCATCAGAAGTGATCCTAATGTATTAGATCTGGACAGGGATCCTAGAAAGGCTTTCCTGCCTGTAGTTGCCCATTCCTGTCAGTGCATTCTGAACTGCCATGATGTCACATACCTCCTTATTGGCATAGCCACTCAGGAGAGTGGTCCTGTAGTGACACTGCAGCAGAATTCTACTTCTGCCACTGACTACACTGACCTGCTGTGGCAAACCCTGCCAGGGGTCACATAAAATAAGCAAAAAAAGTAAAGGGATAGGTGTTAATACTGCAGAGCTTTTTACAGCATTAGCCTAGCACCATAATGGAACTTATATTGTGTAGTATTAAATAAATGGTCAGACCGTGACAAGGTAGATGGAACATTGTAGTATTAATCATAGAATGAACCGCTATATGAAGCTATCAACAGATAGTCTTTAGATATTCTCCAAATGAATTAACAAGTAGCAATCTAACATGAATAGTAACCCCTTTTTATGAGCACTTTTATAGTGATTTGCCCATACAGAATCACCAAGGCTCATGTTATTTGAATGTTTCTTCAATTAGATATGTCTACAAGTGATGCATTCCTGAGCAGCACATTTATGTGTTGGTCCTCTTACCCTGCAGACAGATAATACCTAACACAACAATGCTAATACCTAACACAGCCATGCTAACACCTAACACAGCAATGCTAACACCTAACACAGCAATGCTAACACCTAACACAGCCATGCTAACACCTAACACAGCAATGCTAATACCTAACAGAGCAATGCTAACACCTAACACAGCAATGCTAAAACCTAACACAGCAATGCTCACATCAGTCTGTAACTGCACATCTGCATCCAACAGCATATATGAGATTCAGTAAATATATTCTTTAAAGTTTCACATCTGAAATATTTTGATCCTCACACCCAGTGGGCTCATAATATATTATAACAGATGGATGTTTCTAACTACCCCATGTGCGCCAAAGGAAGGGCACTAGCATGGTGTAAGAAAGCAACCTTCACTGTCATATATTGCCAGCACATGGATTTCAAGGAAGGGCTACTGCTCTGCTATGAAAATTCTTAAAAATGTGATCTATGGGATGATGTAGCCTAGCGAGTGTCTGCAAAGAGTGGAATCCCAGCAATACTCAACAGTGCTGCTTTAAGGAACAATGAACACTCTATGATGAAAGGTGTCATACCTGACAGGGGTCACATAAAATAAGCAGAGGAGATGGTCACACCAGGAAGACTGTCAAGATATCATAAGTGTCATTATCTATATTCTATATGTTTTATGAGGTTTGCCTTCACCTTTGCAATGTCATATCATTCAATAGTTTTTACTTGACATGCACTCTGATAACTGACGGGTACTCTTTGGTCATTCATCTTGGGGCTTTTTTGGATGTGTGCACTGATTTGTGGCCAAGCATGACTGATATCTGTTGGGGAACACACAACATGATGTATGTTCATGTGATAGGGCACATATAGGTAACTCTACGCATGATGCATAAAAACATGTTTAACCAGTACAACTGGCATTGCCATGTTGGGTAACATTAGATGGTACATGTATTTTTCGGTATTACAGGCTAGCTCTTAAACCTCACCATCATTTCAATGCTGCATACTGAGATTGCTGAAAAGATTTTCTTGCAATTATGTGTGGTGGAACATACTTTATGGCAGCTTATGTGTTCATATAGGGTCTATGGCATAACACTGATGGTATGGAATGTCAAACTGCATATGGCAAGACCACATGATCGATGTTCTGCCAAATCAAAAAGCAAAGAACAAAATCTAAGTTTTTTTGCAACGGAGCTTGTCCCCCTGCACCCACCAATCCCCATGAAAATTATATATGCCAACTACAAGATTGTATTACAGTGGAGAAAAGGGAAAATTACCTGATCCTCAGTCTACTGCATTCTCAGTACAAACATTATAAATTTTCAGAAAGTCTATCGTATCGTCTTTACAAAACTAGGAAACTGGGAAGGGAAAATGTTTTTATATATATATATATATATATATATATATATATATATATATATATATAAATTTTATATATATATATATATATATATATATATATATGTGTGTGTGTATATAGATATATATATATATATATATATATATATAGATATATATATATATATATATATATATATATATATATATATATATATATATATATATTTATATATATAGATAAAGATATATAGATCAATATATATATATATATATATATATATGTGTGTGTGTGTGTGTGTGTGTGTGTAGACTATATACACTTAGATTTCCTACCTACATTTACACATGCCATCTGGGAGGTGTATATCTTATGGCTATATAATTACAGTTTACTTTCCTTTGCAACATGTGATAACAGGGTAGAGAGCAGAGCAGTCCACAAGAAGACAGAGAGATGGTTGGCTGTACAGCATGTGTGTGACTCGCCATTAATCTTCATACCTGGCACTGTTGTTAGCCTTTCCATGGCACATTCATTGGCCTGTTCCCATTGTGCCTCCCCACTACTACAGTAGTATCACTTTCAAGAGCAATAGATGAGCCGAACACAAGGGATAGGGAATGACATTACAAACAAAATGTCAGTAAAGCAGCTGCCAGCTTCTAAGGCAACAGCAAAACTAGCTAAAGTAGACCCTTGATTGTAGCTAAAGGGATAAGAAAATAATAACTGCATTCTGTCAGCACAGCTACAGGGAAGGAAGTTACCTTGGGGTCTTCATCTTAAGCATTTCATGGGAAACAGCTTTTCAGTAACTCCCCTCACAGACCAATCCTTCCTTTGTTTATTTACCTGTGTGTTTAAATGACTAATCCTAGGCATTCTACAATAAAAATAAGATACCTCACATTTGTATTAATAAAATATTATGATTAAAATAATTCAAAAGGCAAGATTACATAATACAAATACCATATCATGGAAAATGTAAAACAAGAAAGAATCTTTAATCCTTGTACTTTCTGTACCGGGATAGCAAGTGGACACTACTGCACCACTATGAAGATGCTGTAAAGTAAATTAATGCATGGGATCACATAATCTGCATACTGTATGCAAGGAAAAATAGGGTTCGTCAAGGTAACTGTTCATCAAAACAGGAAGTGGGTGGTATGTTCACAATATGCTTTGCTTCAGCAATAAGCTTTAGTGTTAATGAGCAAGACCTTTGCACAGTGGGAGGTTATGAAGTTTCTCTTTACTCCCAATGTTGTACGGTCTCAGAGTAATTATATTTATGGATGTGGGAGTTGGGGCACAGGGATGCTGATCTCCCTGGAAAAAACAAAAACTCTATTTTGTGCTGCTTCCATAGCTTGGATGAGGAATTGAATTTCATTGCGATATACAGTGTTTAGTCAGTCTTAGTAAGGACCCTTCTGTGAAGGAACTCCTGAACAGTTCCACTGCAGGTATGATGATCTACGAATATTTTACTTACTTACTGTTGCCTTACATTGTGGTTCTTATGCATGATTTTGTTGCCAGAAAGTAAAACTGCTTTGATTATCTATCTGTCTATTTTGGCATAATGTATGTAAAGTATAGCATGCGTGGTTATTATTGATAATATGCCCTTACTCCCAAATGGCCCTGTACATCCCTGCACTACGGATATTTCAGCCAGTGTGGTGACCTTTAGATGACTTTGTACACATTGGCTGCCTGAGCAAACCTAGATGCATGTCAGACCTCCTACACTGCACTTGCCCTGTTGTTTTAATACTCCATATAACATCACACATGCACAACAAGGTACAACAAAGAACATCTGCATAGTTTGCTAATTATTCCTGCATGGCAGGCTAAGGCTTACGTGTCCTCCATCTCCTTTTCTGGTTTGTTTCTAGTGTATTGCCTAATATGGTAACCATGTGTTTCTATTTCTTTATATGTGTAGTTTATTATGTTAATATTCATGTTGTCTTCCGTGGTATTTTTAATGTTGCAATTGTCATATCACATGCTCTGTGGAGACAGTGCATGTAAGCAACACATTTGTCAATTTGAATTCACATGCAAGTCATTTACAACATTCACTGTCAGATGTGAACATACTGTGCCTCAGATCACATGAGTTGCAATCCTCCATTACTCTAGAGTTTTCTGGCTTGAATGCACTGTTCAAATTTGATTACATTTTGTTGTCTGACAAACTCTGTCTCCCTTCTGTATTCTGAATGGTGCTTAGCAAACTGTGCATATGACTTCATGCCATGCCAGGCTTGTAGTTCAGAGTAACGCATGTCTCTGAGTCATATCCAGGATCTTATAAATCCGTGTTGATACAAGTCTGTTGGTAGCTGATAATTTACAGGGATGTAATGTGATGCTCAAAACACTTGCTGGAAATACTTAGATGAATGGGTTTGCAGTTAGTAGTTTGATCACAAAGTCATCCTCTGTGAATTGGTATGATATGAGCAACAAACTGTTATAGCATGCTTACAATTTACATTAAGGATATCTAATTTCATCTTTGGATTTAAATATAAGTGTGTCAGGGAATATTTCTTACATTCAGTACTGGATATTGAATAGAAAGACAAAATGGCTTCTGATGGAGCTGTTATAGTGAAAGGAGAAAAAACAGCTTTTATAAAGCAGTAAAATTATGCTGTATGTATTTTTAATCAGAAACAAATGCACTGATGCAAGCATTATGTCATTAGTTATAGTGTTTAATAAAATGTACAATGAGTGTTAACCACAGAAAGATTCCTCTAACAGCCATTTGCTTTATTAATTAATGGCACAGAGTCAGAGTATAAACACTGGCAATGTAGAATTGCTGAACAGACTATAAACAGTATGTAGGCCTGTGAATGAAAGATGACAGTTTGTTTTAGAAATGCTCAATTAAATTCTGCCATTGATTTGAAATAAACAGAAGATGTCCATTAATATTCCTGCTAGTAAATCTTCTGAACATTACACTATATTCCTGTGATGGAAAGAAGCATTCACATTGTTCTGTAGACAATTTTATGAAGATGGAAAATGGTTAATAATGTCATATCATTTCTGCAAGGAGCAAATGTCGGCACTTTAAATGCAAAAATCTGTCCAGTAGTTAAATTGCAGAAATCAGTTATTTCTTTCCAAAAGATTGTGCTGAGGAGGGAAATTATTTTCTTCTAAAGACACTGACCAAAATGTTTTAAGTGTGCTTCAGCTTTTGTGAAGATATTAGATGTCTTTATTTATTTTACTTATTCATTTGATAAACAGATATGTGCACTGATTCAGAGACCCCTTCAGCAATGACCAAAGCAATAGGCTAAAAATATAATATACCTAGATTGTAATACAATGATGTAGACATTAATTAGACCTTAAATAGGTAGAATAATATTGGATAAAGGAGTTTCCAATCACATATGTGCAATAATAATTAAAAAATCATTAACAGGCTATAGTTTGTATAGTCAGGCGTGTTGCCATATATCTGCATTAGATATGAAATGTTGATAAGTATAAATGAAGCACTGTTCAGATGTTATGTGGAATGAGATTGTTTTACTTTGGCAGTTAACTGATTTTTAAATACATCTGTAAGACGAAACGAATGCATATTTAAGGACAAAAGGGCATAAACAAAAAGTAAGCATAAAGAAGTGAGATACCTGATACATAGTACTGAATAATATTACACAGTTGAAAAATCAGGTACCCCAGAGAATTAGGAACAATAGTAACTGAAGAATGGATTTAATCATCATCTGAAGATTTGAAAGTTATAAAAATATAGTGATGATTCTATACCTGTGATTTTGATGTTTGTATTTCAGAGGTATTCATTCCTACATTTTAGGGAGAGGTCCAACAATATGAGCCCTATATGCAGTGATTTTTCTGAATATTTGAACTCTACCATCCTCACTGATAGTGATCATACAGATCACTGAGAAGGCTCTAAACACATCGTTTTGCTTCAAAACCTTTGAGACTCACAGAGGTGCAAGATATTTATTTATTTGTTTAGTTATCATTCATGTTTCCCTGCTTTAAAATCCTCCAGTTTCTCCTACACAGAGGAAGTTCATAACATTAAATATTACAGCTCATTCCTTCAGCCATGATATTTTAGCTTTTTGCAATGCAGTTATGTCTATGTGATTGGGAAGAAAGTTACTTTCAGTGTTCTGTATCAGACAGTTATAGTTTCTGCAAAGTCACAAGTCTTCATGTTAATCTTTTGACATTCTAATATGGAATCTTCTTGAAAAAAACAGATGAATTTGATTATTTAATCAAATATGTAAATGAATTAGAACAAAACTTTTATTCAGAACCAAAATACACATCTGGCACAGTAGTAATGACTTCACCTGTAATGTCAATAAATGCATCGAGACATAGTGAAATCACAAAAACTGACACCATCATTAAAAATCTATGAACCATTGTAGGCAACAATTTAAACTTTCACAACTGTGTGCCTATCAAAAGTTAGTTAGACATATTCTATACCCCATCTAATTTTAAATGGAGTGTCTAATCCCACAAGGGGTCTGAATGGAGAATTGAATTCATCCTCAGATCTTGTTGAGTACCTTCATGAGCTGGACCTTGTTTTTTACAAAATCTCACCAAGAAAACATAGATATATAGACTGTATTTTATTTAGCACATATCATAGGTTAAACAATAAAAAAGACAGCTGGGTGCACAAATCCCAGGATTAAAAAATTCCAAGTCCTGATAAGTGCACTGGTGCCAGGACTGGAATAAAATGACAGTACTCAATCCTCCAGACACGGAAACATTCCTACAATGAGGTTAGGCCAGGTTCGGGAGGTGGCCCTCTATTGTAGAAAGAAGTCTACAAATAACACTAATACCAACAATCAAAAAAAGAGCTGTAAAGATGATAGAGTGGACTACTGAGGATAAGAAAGAAATTATGCATTGTTACTATTATGCCCAGAATTTTGAGATAGAAGATAGACAAAAAGATTAAGACAGAAATTAGGGGAAAGAAAAATGCTTGCCCACGAAAAACTGTCAAAAGCTTCAAATGCAAATTTGTGTTCATTAATACAAGAGATTCGTGAAAAACATTATATGGACTAAGAAACTTTGGGCCATTTGGAAAAAGAAGCGACTGAGGAAGTGTGAAAATATAAAGAACAAAATCTATCTAGAGATTTTTAAAAGGTATAAAAAAGAAACATGGACATGGGAGAGAAAGATAGATCTGATGTGGTGCAATATTTATGCAAAGGAGAAAGCCATACTAATCAATACAAAAAAGCAGCTCCAAAGATATTTGATGAGAAATACAGGCAATGGTATCCAGATATGGAAAATTTCACAATACACAAAAATAAGACACAAAGGGGAAACGTGGAACAGAAGATTAATAAAGCAGAAGTTAAACAAATAGAAGTTGAAGTTATAGAATACCTGCAAAGTGAAGGCTTTAGTGTAGAAAGGTTATGTCACAGCATGCTGGAATAATGAGTTCCCATAGTAGGGGGAAATAGGGAGAGCAGGAGACATCTGAAGAAGAAATACAGACATGGGGAAAAAAGAGATTTAATATAGTGCAATATTTATGCAAAGGAGAAAGCAAAACTAATCAATACAAAAACCAGCAAGACAGATATTTGAAGAGAAATACAGGCAACTGCATCTAGATATGAAAAACTTTGCAATGCAAAAAAAATATAAGAAAACAATGGAAAAAGTAGAAAAGAAGATTAGTAATGGAGAAGTCAAAGAAATAAAAACTGAGGTTATGGGGTACCTGTCAGGTGAAGGATTTAGTGTAAAAAGTCCAACTCTGGTAACATTACAGCATGATAGAATGAGTCTCTAAATTAAGGAGAAACCAGTGGAATGGGAAACATCTGATCAGTTGCTATATGAAGATACTTTAGAGTCTTCAGTAGGTAACCAGTATAAACATTCAGTTGGAGCTGCACAGCAAGGGAAGGAGCAGGAAACGGTGGCAACTCTGACACAATCAATGTTGTGGAGTGATAGGCCAGTGATTTTCCATATGAAAAAGCTATGGATCACACAGGATGCAGCTGAAAAGAATATGTCACAGGAGAATGTTTTGGAAGTTTCTACAGAATGCCTATAGGAAATGGAGAAAAAAGAATTTACCCTTAGTTTAGAAGAAATTATCTAAGGGAAGAGTTGCTTAATTTCATAAAGATGGATGGACAAAATTAAGATCAATGAAAGAACTAGATTACAGAAAGTCAGTAAGACCCAAAATGTTGACTTTTTATAAAACAAATGATGACAGTAATGAATGCTATCCATAGAAATGTGTGTGCTATAACAGAAGTAAATAGGATATATTACTGTGCAGCTAAATTAATAACAGATAAAGTCTTACTACAAAAAAAACTGACCAATAAGGGAAAGGAAGGGAAGAAATCGAATGCCATCACAGAAGTATCAAATAAAGAAAACAAGGCAAAAGGATCAGAAATACTACCAAAAGAAGAAATAAACACATTTTAGAGAAATATCTATGAAGACCCTGAGGAACATAACAAAGATGCTGAATGGATAGAAGCAGTAAAAGAAACAGTAAGAAGTTCAGTTGAACAGGTTATGAAAAGGGAAGAAATAACAGCAAGAGAGACTGAAACACAATTAAGAAAAGCTCCTAACTGGAAAACTCCAAGCCCAGATGCAGTACCATACTGCTGGCTTAAAGAATTAACATCGTTGCATGAAGATTTAGCCCTGAGTAGGAACTATTTATATGTGCAACCCAAACAGACACCAACCTGGTTTACAGCAGGAAAAACAATACTTATGCGTAATAGTGAACCTACTAGCTATTCTAAAAACTATAGATGAATTACTTGCCTTTTGAGGATGTATAATATGTATACTGGGATTGATGGCGATAAACTTTATAGTCATTTCGAAGAAAAGCCAATCATGGTAATAGAGCAAAAGGGTGATAAAAGAAAGTCATATGGAACAAAGGATCATTTGTTCTTAAAAACAGCCATAATGGATAATTGTAAAAAGGGAAAGAATTTAAGTATGGCAAGGATAGACTTCAAAAAAGCATTTCACAGCATTCCTCATTCATGGATAAAGGAGTGATTACAGATGTACAAGATATACCCTACACTGATAAATTACATTACAGTGGCCATGAAACAGTGGAAACCACTCTGCAGCTAAGCTATGATAAAGGACAAATGCTTATCCCAGGGATAAAAATTCAAAGGGGAATATTTCAGGGTGACACTGTCACCCTTGCTCTTTTGTCTTACCCTTAACCCATTAAGCAGTTTACTTAACAAATTAGGTCATGGTTATAATTTGGCTCCCTGAAAATAACAAAGTGTAAAAACTCCTCGTCTTCTTTTTGTGGATGATTTAAAACTGTTTAATTCCTTAGATGAGGAACTGAAAAACAACTTCAAGTGATCAAAATTTTAGATGATATAAGAATGTCATTTGGTCTTGATAAATGTTTAATAGTAACCTTTAAAGCAGGAAAGCTGCAGCACCAGGAATATATCAGTCTGGGACAGGAATGTGATATAAAGAAACTTGAGGTAGAGGGAGTCTATAAATATTTGAGAATTGATTGAGGATCAACAGTAAAACATGAACAAAAATGAACAAAACTCAGTAAGGAATATTTTGGAAGACTAAAATTAGTACTGTAAACAGCCTTGACATCAAGGAAAATGTCTAAGTTATAAATCATTTGTTCTTCCTGTTCTAACTTACAGTTCTGAGGTGACTGACTGGATCAAAATGGTATTGGATCAGCTGGACAGGAAAACAAGAAAAATGCTTCACGCTTATCAAATTATTTATAAAAATCAGTGTATACCAAGATTATATATTCCCTGTTCTGAAGGAGATATGGGCATCCTCAAAACTGATTACATGTAGGACTGCATACATATCTGTTGACCTTACAAGATCCAAGCATAGTGACAGTTTTGAAATGTAAGGAGAACAAGTCTAAGATGGCTTCCCTGCTTGGTTTAGCAGCAGCATATCGGTGTCAAGCTGGAATGCAAATCATACCAGAAGCAGACAAAAATCAGGCAGCAACTGAATGTGCCAAAAACAAAAGAAAGACTATAAGGTGAAGGATCAGATAAGAAGGCAAGAAATTTGGAAAAGGCATGAATATAATTGCAAGTAAAGAAAACTCCTGATCAGGATCTGATGCAAGAATGGATTGGGAGAGGTGAATTTAAACCAAAAGATGAAAAGTTAATATTGGTGGCCAGGGATAGTGGGCCACGTACATGTTGGTTTACAAAGTCCATTGAATGTGTTGAAGAAACAGATGAATGCAGGTTTTGTAAAACAGAACTGGAAACAGTCACACATCTTGTTGCTGGTTGTGATACAAATTGTGGGTGCTGCAAAGAGCACCTTTGTAGTTTTTGATCTTGCCACTAAAAAAATGAAAGGCTACAATTATTCTTTTCTATTAAAATCATAAGGTTGGACTATATAAATTATTCAGAAAGGCTTTCAGAACTTCATCATATTCTGTTTCTTACAGGTCATTTAGAGGTGACCTCTACCTGGTCCATGAACAATGCCTGATCTAGTTCTATTTAAAAGTCTATCCCACCTCCAGACATGCTGCTCGGAAATCTAATACTTGAAGAGAGAACTTAATTCTTAAAAAAGTATCATTGATATAAAAAAAATAACATATGCTTGCACAATGCCTTGCAAGATTATGGAATAAGCAACCACTTACGATCAGGAGAAGTCATTAATTCAATCATTTAGTATCATTTACTGTCCATTTTTTTTTACAAGTTTGAACCTCATATGTTTGAAGTTACTTTTTAAAATATTTTATTGAAATTTTATATACAAGAATAAACATAATAGGATAAAACAAAAAAAAAAACAAAATATATAAACAAATGTATATATCAATTGTTGTTTTATATATATATTAGGTAGGTAGTAGGCTATCGGCCCAAGGGCCTAAGTAAGTCTAGCTAACAAGGTTCCCTGGCTTACGCCACCCAAGAAAGTTAAGGTTTCTATCATATGATAGGGATCCATATATATATATATATATATATATATATATATATATATATATATATATATATGGGTCCCCTTCAGTAGATCGAACTTTTATAAGTTCGAGCCTCATACGGCCGAGACCATATGTTTGAACTTGTAAACATTCGATTGTACTGAATGGAGATCTCAGTACAGTGCGGAATGGGAAGATTTCCCTTTTCCGCAATGTGGTGCGATCTCGGAGTTGCTATATTTAAGTAAGGGGTGCGTGGTGGGTGCAGGGGGCATAGCCCCCCTGTTACAGATGTTTATTTATTTATTTATTTTTTTCTTTTTTCTTCAGTGTTCGAACTTTTACAAGTTCGAACATATGATCTTGGCCATTTGTGGTTTGAATTTGTAAAAATTCGATCTACTGAAGTAGACATATATATATATATATATATATATATATATATATATATATATATATATATATTACTGGGTCTACTTTAGATGAATGAAATGCCACTTACCCGAAATCCATTTCACAAAGATGAGAAGACCGACACCACCACAACACCAACATCCTGGAACATTAATTATTCACTCCAGGTAAGTAACCTCTTGACCATCCGAAACAAACATATAAACGGAAGAAAACCAAACCCGCAACCGCCTATGTCGGGGGCTGCACCCTCCACCCCCCCAACTAAATATACCAACTCAGAGAATACACTACTGTGGGCAGCTCTTACACTGCACCCACCATCTACCCCACAGGATGGTTAAGTGTCTATTGTTTGACTGGTATACTTTTACCCATTCCATTCTCATATTACTCTTCACTCTTCCCTTTTGTGTGTGTATAATGAGGAAGATGGAGAGTTAACTGATATCATAGATACCCATCAACACTTTAACAAAGAACTTCAAACAAATATTGTTAAAGTGGAGTTGTGCAGTGTAAGAGATGCCATGAGGAATATTCATAGTTTTGTGCACATGGGAACCTTTTTAATGACAAGCACTGAAGTAATGGTGAATAAGTATATGGGTGCAGATAAGATGAAACATGTAGGGAAGCAGAGTAGGTTTGCATGTACATTCAGGAAACATGCCACAGACTCGTGGTGGTTGTGATGGCATAGTCAGTGGGATACATGATTGAGGGAACCTGACACAAAACTAGATGAGCATAGTATTGAGTTTATGATGTATACAAACACAAGATTTGCAGAGGAATATAACGTGTGGACATAGGATAGGACACTAGCATATATTACAAGGGTGTACCTCCAGATTCAGGTTAAATGCATTGGACAGAAGAGGCGGCTATTTAAGACCCAATATGTTATAGTCATCTATATGTCTGTGTCACCATGACACCAACTCATTGGAAAGGTGAAGACAGGTCTGAAAACGCAATGAATAATTCTAGTTATTTTGTGGAAAAGGATGACATCACCTCAGCAGTGACAGAACAACAATCTAGTCTCTTCACAGAACTGAGGACACATCCTCCATCCTACTCAGGATGCAAGATTTCATTTTCCATGGCTAACTATGCACTGGGTAAATGAAGAAAGCAAAGAAAAGATGGAAACATTCACAAACGTGTCCAGTCAACACATGGCAAACAACTATGAATGACAGATTACTATGCTCCCCACACTTCATCCTCTCTCTTTAGCTATCTTCCTAGCTCATACCTTTGCCATTTTGTTTCTCTTAAGGCAGAAAAGGAGGGGGAGTTGCCATTCTATACAAATCCACCCTCGAATTATCCACAATTAGCATCCCACAAGACCAAGTTGCCACCAATATCGAAACTATCCTCTGAAGAATCCAACTTAACAATAACAAATCTGTTAACATAGTGTGTAGTTATATTCCCCCAGGCAATAACATAAACATCTTAGAAAGTACCCTCCATTGGTTATCCTCTACCCACCCCCAAGAAACACTCATTCTTGGGGACTTCAACATCGACTGGACAACTGGTTCAGCTAACTTCCCCACTACCCACATTAACTTACATGGTTTCTCCCAAACAATTACTACCCCGACTAGAATCAACAAACCCAGCAATAAGGAAAGCATCTTAGACTGGATCTTAATAAATAACAAACCTCAGTTATACAAATCAGGCACCCAACCTGAAGTCATGAGCGATCACCTGCTAACCTACATAATGAGAAAAAGAGATGACTTGCCTCATGAAACTACCTTTAAAACTCTTAGGTATACAAAGAACTTTAACCTAAATAGTTTCATATCTGCTTTAAGCTCATGCAGATGGGCCAGTCTTAAACTACTCCCCCTTGACCAAGCAGTCTCAAATTTCAACACCAGGTTCCTGGCCATCCTAGACAGTTATGCTCCCACACATAGAATCAGAACCAAAAAACAAAATAGCTCCATGGCTAACCAATACTACTAGACAAAAACTTACAGCCAGAAATACAGCATGGACTTCATGGAGAACCCCCAAATCCACATATCATTCAAACAATTAAGAAACAAAGCAAAAAGATCCATTCTGCTAGACAAGCAAAGGTACTATTTCAACTTACAGCAAAAGCACCAAAATCAACCTCAAAATTTTTGGTTAGGTTTGAATAAACTACTACACTCAGGTAAATCTTCTACCCCCACCCCCTCAACTACTTTACACCTACCCCCTGAATCTGTAGCAAATAGCTTCAATACTTTCTTCACCGAAACTGTCAAATCCCTAGCTAATAATCTATCTCCTTCCTCCTCTTCTACAATCACACCTAATCAGGTAACCCCCCCCTTAAAATTTGAGTGTATCCCTACAGACTATATCAAATCCTTAATAAAGAAATTAAAACCTACCCCCCTAGCAGCAGACCTACTTCCCACAGAGTTTCTACAAAAGGCTGCTAATGTAATAGCTTATCCTATCTCCATCTTAATCAATCGATCTACCCAGGAATCCTACATTCCTCCCATTTGGAAAATCACTCATATTATTCCACTTCATAAAGGTGGAAACTCCACTGAACTTTATAATTACAGACCTATCGCCATACTATCTCCACTAGCCAAAATAATGGAGAAATGCATACAAAAGCAACTTTTAAACCACCTCACCCACAATAATCTCCTAGCCTCATTCCAGCATGGTTTCAGACCAGCCCACAGTACTACCACTGCCCTTCTCTCCTTCTCCCACATAATAAATCACAACTGCAATCAAAACCTGCTTTCCTCTGCCCTCTTCCTTGATTTGTCAAAAGCATTCAATATGGTAAACCACAACCTACTCTTAGACTCTCTCAAATCTCTGTCCATAAAAAACCCAGAAATCAACTGGTTCCACTCTTACCTGCACCGTTAGACAACAAGCAGTCCTGTAGAAAGAGCATCTATCTCCCCTTTTACCTTTCACCTTAGGAGTACCCCAAGGTTCTATTCTGGGTCCCCTCCTTTTCTCTACTTTCATCAATAACTTGCCCAAAGTTATCCCTCATGCTACTTCTATACAATATGCAGATGACTCTATGCTAATCTGCACTGCCGCAACTCCCACAGAATTACAATCCCTATCCCAAACCACCTTCAACAAAGTAGAGAACTGGCTTAATAATCGTCAGCTCTTATTGAACCCAAACAAAACCAAACTTCTACTTTTCTCCCCCACCTGTAAACTAACACCACCTATATTTTCAGTCTCTTCTCATAATGGCACCATCATTTCTCCAGAACCATGCACTAAACTGCTAGGTATAATCACTGATAACAATCTAAACTACAATGCCCATACAGACAAAACCATTAAAACAGTAAACAAAAAAATAGGTTCCATGTATAGAATTAAGAAATTTCTAACCCTGACTGCCAGAACAGCCGTAGCTCGCACACATCTTCTGTCATCCCTTCTCTATGCCTCACCCATCCTCACTAATCTATCCAAATCAAATCTCAACAAAATCATTAGCTGCTACAATGATATAGCAAGATTCGCCAGAGGCTCAGCATACAGAACCCACCACTGTCATAATCTTCACAAATTATGCTGGCTAGAGCTACCCAACCAAATATACTATAACCAACACATAGTAATTCATAAAATCCTCCACCATCCTACCCACACCCCCAGTCTAGCTAATATTATAACCCCATATTGCAACCTAGCATCCTTCTGCTCATCCAGCAGAATGCTAGTACAAACGACCAAAGCCAACAACTCAGCCAGAGATTCCCTATTCTCCAACTCTGCTGGAAAAAAATGGAACTCCCTTCCTGCTGAACTAACCACCACTTGCTCCTTGCCTCATTTCAAAATATCTCTAAAGACACACATAGGTTCATAGGTTCATAGGTTCATACTAGGCTATCTGCCCGAGGGCATTTACAAGCCTAGCCCATAGTTTTGTGGCTTACGCCACCCCTTTAGTATGGGGAACTATACCCATTATTTTGCTGTGCCTCTGTTGAGCAGTGACACTGAGGTAATCCCTGGGGTATATCTGCAATCTCCCATCCATTGGTCAAGATTTCTCTTGAACAAGGCCAGCGAGGTGCTCTGCCTCACATATACCGGGATTTTATTCCACAGCATAGGGAGTCTTTGGGTGATGAATCTATCCCTCCAGCACGTCCTATTAATAGCCGTGTCGAGGTTTAAGTCTCCCGCCCTTGTGGCTCTGACGGATCTAGATTTTTTGAGGTGAAGCATATTCATCAAATCTGGGTTTGACATGGCCTTGTATGTTAGGCAAAGGTCACCTCTGAGCAAGCGGTAAGCGACTGAATAGAGCTGGAGTTCTTTCAGTCGGGCAGCATAGGACAGATGTTTGAGACCCTTTATCCTTTTGGTGAGGAACTTTTGTGGCCTCTCCAGCTGCTACAAGTGTCGGGTCAGATACATTCCGAATGGGGCATTGTACTCAATCATTGGTCTGATGAGTGATGAGTATAGGGAGACTATGACCTCCCTTGATCTAGATGAGAATCCCTTCATGATAAGGTGGGCAATGTAGAAGGTAAAATTACCAACTCATAGGTTCATAGATTACTACTAGGCTAATTGCCCTTGTGGGCCATTTTAAGCCTAGCCAATTACCCCATGTGAGAATCAAACCCTGTACCTTGTGCATGTAAGGTAACTGCCTTAACCATTATGCCACCCTTCCACCCTCAATGACATGCACAATGACTGGCTATGTCCATGTCTAAATCCTGACTAACCCACACAATATTCAGACGTTTGTCACACTCTCTATTCCCTATCAAACCCAACTTTACTCAAATAATCCATTAATCCATCTTAGCTCTCAAATGTAATACCCCATTTATTCTCTCCTTACCCTCCTTCAATTAAATTATTTTACCCCTTTATATCTCTCTAGCTTCCATTATCAGGACTATAACCTCCTTTTCAGCCTCTGCTGCTTCCTACCTAACCTACCCTTCTCTTATTTCATTATTTCTTACTTCCTAATGATCATCCTTTTCCTATACCCACACTACTCTTATATGTTTATTTTTCCCTTTATATTTCTTTCCATCTCCCTCTTTGTTGTTGTCTTTCTCATATCTAAATGTTACCTTACTTTGAACTTTTTCTTAAATATGTAACCTATTTTGATTTTATCTTTTGATCTTTGTTAAATTGCTAAATATCACTGTAACCTGCATTTTAAATGTTTATCTGTTACTTGGAGCTTTTCTCCCCGGGATTCCGCTGAAAATGAATATGTATACAGTCGGACTTTCCCGGTTAACAAATGTAAAATAAAAAATAAAATAAATAAAATTCTGACAACTATTCCTGTCAAAAAAAAGTATGTATACCATTTTATTCATGCTTTAAGAATTTTCTTTTCTTTTTTTTTTTTTTTTTTGCATACTTTGTTATTGTTATAATTTTTGTTCTCCTGTATCACTTCGAATTTTATGTAACTGTTTTGTTGAGATTTTCTCCTCGGGTCTCCACTGAAAAAGGGTCTCTACCCAGTCAGACTAACCCGGTTAACAACTGTCAAATAAATAAATATGCAATTTGTTACATGTACTATACGTTAAGCATATACTACTAGTTGAACAGTATAAAACAATCATATTCATCTGATTAGACAGTATAGCTGGTGACTACATTCATCAGGATATAGGTCTGTTGCAGTCCCTGTGTCTGAAGAATCTATGTCCCCATCTACCACCCTACAATAACTAAGAGCATTACATAGGTGTTTGGACATCAACAAGACTCATGATATGTAATCACAGCACTCACACAGCTGTAACAGCATGACTATCACAATGTGTAAACATATATTTAGCAGTATGTTATGATTCCTGTGTGCAGGACACCTATGTGTACATTGCAAGACATAATCCATTTATGACTGCATAGACAACATTCTATAGAGGAACACATATTTCTGAGACAACAACATGCATATAAGAGTACCTCTTTTAGACTAGCTGAAGATGCATAAATTGAAAAATAAGCATCTATTTTTTTCAGAGCTATATGAGTAGATGTAGCAGTGGTATATCAAAATACCTTTGCTATTAATGACAGTACAATGCTGCTGAGCACAATAACATCCATAGGTTGTAATATGCTGTTGGCATGTATTGACAGCACACATAGTATACTGTAAGTGGTACAGCTGGCATAACACCATGCATATTAAAATGCAGGCAGCATCACAATTATGCTTTTTATATAGCATACCTGTAAACAACACAGGATCACTGTCCATAAAATCCAGGCATCAATGGTTAACAGCAATCCTGATGTGAAACTTTATGCTTATATAGTGTATGCATCAATCCATTACATTTGCTTCATGACAGAATAAGACAATAATACTATATTGTTTGCCTTTTTAACTGCATTTAAAATCCCACCTCTCCTCTATGCCCACCACCCCCTTACACTTTCACTACCTCTCCTATGCCCTCTAAAATGCCTCTAACAATTTTATCTCCACCACCAATTCTGGATGTCCATTCCATGATTCTACAAGCCTAACTGTGAAAAATTATTTTCAGAGATCAAAGGAGGATCTAGTCCATAAAATCTGCTGCCTGTGCCCCACCAAGGTCTGGCCTTAAGAATAGTTGACAATCACCTCGGGTGCCATGCTGGATTATTTATTTATTTTTTTCAGAGCAACAAAATACATTATTTAATTGATCTAGAAAATAAATAAAACTTAGTGTCCTGCTTCAACAAGATGTGCCTGTCCCTCATCAGGACAGAGTCTTGAGGGAAGGGGCTTCACTAAACTGGACCATTCAATTCAAGCATTGTCATGTTAGACTTCAGCACTGTGAGGTCATAGAGCAGAGACCTGACAACATTCAAGTCAGTAGATGCAAAGTGGTGGCAATCTCTTTATTGATTCTGTGAATCAATGTGATTCTTTTTTTTGACTGACTTCACTGATTGGCTGTTTCTTCAGACTGGGAGTGGGGGTATTTATTGATATTTGAATGGAATGGTGTGAGACATAAAGCAGTGAGGTCAGAATTATTAGCATTTTCCCCATGATATTGGCAGTGATTAACCAGATGTTTTTTGCTATGTTTATAGTGATTTGTGTGGAGAAACGTGGAATACTTTAATGAGTGGCATCTTATTTGCGTGGACTAGCAGACCTGAAACTTATTATGTGGCCATCAAACCTCATAGCTATTTTATGGCAGAATAGGGAGGCAGGTAATATTTACTGATATGATTTATGTAGCATGACAAGTATTTGCCTTCTGTGTTTATTGTGGTCTGCTATTTGGTTAACTCTGAACATTAAGCCTTGGTTGCAGTCCATTTTTTTCCCTTGAAATAAAAATATATGGTTGAATTTCTGTCCGCATGTATGATTCTTGTTCAGGTCATTAGTTAAATTAAAAAAAAAAGTTCTGAAATGAGGCTCAAAACATCTATAATCACATGGAATCTGGTATCTAGCAGCTGGTACCCCCCCAGCATAACTTAGTAATTACAGAGTAGTCTTGGTCAGTTAGGGTGTGTTGAAAGGACTCTGAGAAAAGCAAAGTTGAAGAGCAAGACTGAATTTTTCCCTTAATCATGATTTTTGTTCAGGGCCATCATTTGATGAAAGGTTGTTTAAAAAAAACTGTAAAATGCACCTCTGACAATCTAGAACACCCCATGGCTTCTGAGGGCCTAGTGGCCCTCAGTTTACGAACAAGACTGAATATCTTCCTTTAATCATGATTATTGTTCAGGCCATCACTGGATTTAAAAGTTTTTTTAACACTGTAAAATGCACCTCAGAAAAATCATCTAGAAACTCTTATGGTTTCAGGGTTCAGGGGCCTTGTGAACCCCAGCTTAATACAATTCTTTTACACAGTTATCAGAGAGCACTCTTGTCTTCTTAAAATGTGTTGCATAAATGAGTAAACGCAGTACAAAAACTGAAGAGTAACACAAACCATGAAAATAAGGAAGGAAGGAAGGAAAAGGAGAAAAGGTCATTTGGATTGTGTGGGTAGGCCAGGATGAGTGTGCTGGCAGTTATGTGCATGTGTTTGTGTGTGTGTCACTGCCTGGGGGGTGCCATGGGGCCCTTTTGGCTACGTTGCCAGTTAACTTAACCCTGCCCCAGCCATCTCCCTCTGTCCTTTCTTTTCTTGATTGCCCCTTTTGCATCTCCCTGATACCATCATGCACTTCAATATCATGCCTTCCTGTTTCTTCTGGCCTCACATGACAAGAACTCTATCTCCTTTAGACTCTGGTCATACCCCACCTTTCCTGCCATTTCTATGCATCTTCAGGTGGCTTTTCTCTGGATTCCTTCCAGCAGCCCAGTGTCATTTTACATAAATGATCCCCAGAATTGCACACAGTACTCAAAGCATGACCTGTTCAGGGTCCTGCAGAGTGAAAACATTATTAATTTGCTTCTGCAATTTCTCCCAGTGAGGATACACTCTAGCTTCCTGTTTGCTGCTGCTACTGCATTCTCACTCTCCTCATAGTGGTTCACTCCAGGTGTGAGCAGTACTCACACATCCTTCTACTGTTCTGATGACATCATTTCCATTCCCCCCAACTGATACTTTACACACAGATTGCTGTTGTCTAAATACAGTGTATTGCATTTATTTAGACTGTGTCTCAAATGCAAACTTTCTTCCCACTATTTCTACATTTCCAAATCTGTCCCAAGGTTCTTCACTCTTCATCCTCAACAGCTAGATTTATCTTTGTATCATCAACAAAGAGCTTCATCCTGTTCTATGTTCACCCAGATATGCCTGAGGCAAGCAACCTGAACATATTGGACCTAGTATAGACTCTTGTGATACTGCAGTAGTCACTTTCTTAGTTACTTAATTCATTCCACTCACCACAACCCTGTGTTTCCTGCAACACAGCCATGCAAGTCTCCTCTTTCTCAAGTTTGGTTCTACCCCCATTCCCCCTAATCCTCCATTTTCTTATCAGCCTTTGGTATGTGTCTGAATTAAAGACCTTGCTAAAGTCCAGGTAGACAACATCTGCCAGTGCTCCCCATCAAGCTCACCTGTAACACAGCAAGAAAAGTGGATTGTTTTTGGCTGACATTTTTTTCTGACCATTTGACCATGAACCTACATTGACTGCTGTCCTGAGTTTGCTGTATTCCTATCACTTCAGAATTTTCTCCATGACTTTTTGTTGCTCTTGTTAGGCTAATGGCCTACAGCACTGCAGATCTTCCTGCCTTCCTCCTTATACATAGGTACAACATTTGCTGCCTGCTAATTTTTGCACAGATCAGTGATCTTTTGAAGATTTCTAACATATCGTCTACCAACATACTGGCAACATTTCTGAGGACTGCAGCACATAGCTCAGGTAGTCTTTGCACATTATCCACATAAATAACAAACAGTTTCCTCCCCATCTCTTCCCTTTCTGTCCTGTTGTTTATATACCATTCTCCATTCTGCCCTGACTCCCACCAGCACAACACCATCGTCTTGATCGTCTTGCTTTCCTTTGTGAAGATGAACCAAACTATTCAGACTATACCTCTGTTTTCTCCCTGGCCTTCTATGATCTCCCTCCAAATTTTGCCCAGCTACTGCCTTTCTTATTCCTGCTATGTGCCTAGAAAAGCCTTTGTTTCTCTCCTACATGCTTTCATCTTACTCCCTTTTATTTAACTTGTACCTTTGCTAAACAGTAATGCTAGGAACATTTATAATGTATACATATTTTGGCATTTCAGCTGATGTCTAACTACAAATAGGTGAACTACATTAAGGCACAGATATGAATCCCTTACACTAGGTTATTACATTATTTCTGTAGGTGAACACCTGCCATGACATAAACATGGCTAGTGACACATGTATACTGTCGTGATATATGAACTACATTACATCAACATGAATCTGCGATGGTGTCATGCCCATACATGTAAAATGTCCTTGTGCTGCATAGAAATGTAGTTACTTCATGCAAATTAAACTGTGTTGCTCATACATCAGGTTACACTGTGAAATTAATGCAAATATCACAAATGTCAAATGATGTTTACTACCTTTAGATGCCTTTGATTATAGAGGCAGTGAATGATATTAGGAGACATTGTATTTTACATACCTCCATATGATTGCTAGAAACATTATACATCTACACATCAAAGTGATGATAAGACCCTTCTGCATGTATTATCTGTTCCCGACCTCAGCAGTGACATGTACATCTCTGTCATCCATGGACATGTGACACTGGTGCATCTGGCTTGTAGAAGTATGGTTGTTTCCATGACTTTGGCATTTGCAGTGTAGGGGTACTATATGCATTACTAATACCACTAGACATTGTACAGTACTATATTACCTATCTGTACCACAGGATTATCACTTTAAGAGCATCTTTATTGTTTACTAAGCAGCTTTTGTGTTGAATTGCTGAATGTATGTAAGCCTACATACCGATTTACCAAGCAGCTGGTAGTAGGATTTACTATCAACCTCCTCAAAAGGTATAATGATCCAGTAGGAATTGCAGTTTAATTATCAGGTATAGTGAATGAAATGTAACACATCTAATTATGAGCACTGAATTAGTTTTCAGTAATTTAAATTTGAAGATCTTCAGAAGAATGTATCTGCCAGAGGTGTGTGTTAACCTCCATTAGTTTGGCAGGTATGTTGCTGCTTAAGCTGGAGTGTGATTCAGTGGTATATAAAAAGAAATATAAAATGGAAAACATCAGTCATTAGTTTGCAACAGTATGTACACTTGACTTGAAAAATAATATATCAGTTGTTGGCAGGCAAGCCCTAATCTTTCAGCTGATTAATATGTAGACACATGCATAGATAGACAGACAGATAGATAGATAGATAGATAGATAGATAGATAGATAGATAGATAGATAGATAGATAGATAGATAGATAGATAGATAGATAGATAGATAGATAGATAGATAGATAGATAGATAGATAGATAAACATATTTGTTGCAGAAATAGAGAAAACAATTGTCAAGTCTGCAGTCCATTGTTGAAATATCAAAAAATACATTGTTTCATAGTAGAATTTCATACAGAAGATGCTTTTGATGAAGAAATGTGTTGTTGTTGATTCAGTTATGTTCTTTTGTCTTGGAATTAGATTGGGAATTTTCTCTGGCTGTCATCCCATGTAATTTCTTACCCTACTGGTTTGATGAGCAGGTTAGAGAAGTATACAAATGCTGTAATTTACCACATCAAGGATAGTCAATCAATTAATTTTCTAGTTCTCTTACCCCATGGACTGAGTCTTGGCTGAAATATGTCACTTGAACAGTACAAGCATCATTTTTAAAAGTATAAATAAATAAAAAAAATAAATAGCTAGACAGACAGACAAGCAGATAAAATTGCAGTATAATAATATTAGTCATGGAACTGGAAAAGGTAAAGTATGATTTCTTCACAGGTTTCAGACTTCGACAGCAGACTGAATTTCGATTGCGGTATTGCTGTATAGTTTCTATTTTTTATTGATTAGACTGTGATATTGTGCATTGTTTGGTAATTCTTGAATAATTTTGCAACAGCCAACATCAGTTCTCTTTCTAAAGTAACCCTGCCATTCCTGTCTTACTTTGCACAGAGTAAGAAGCTGACATGCATCGTTAAATGAATCATCTTTGGTCGAGTGAAATCTAAGAACAAAAGCTACATTTTTAAATTAATTAAATTGTAAGACCAGCAGAAGAGCTACAGCATCTGTGAGAAAAGGAAGGGCAGTGCTTAAAATCCATAGACTGATAATAGCATATTTGCTGAACCTGACATGGAATAAAAATAAAATGTTAGCACAGCCCACAATGCTCCCCTTCATCAATGAAAACAATACATTAACATTACTCCACTGCACTTAAAGACAGATGATATATCCTCCATGTTGCTCTGATTACTATAGCGATAAACATGACAAGGTTTTAGGCAAGTGACTTTAAATTATCCAACAACATTTCTGTGTGCATTCTCAAGCAAATAATGTGTTCACGCTCACACACACACACATTTAAATAAAAACAAAGGCACACATCTAGAAAATTATGTTCCATGTGTTGACTGACACATAGATTGTCCAATATATATTTGGTGACAAACTTGTCCACTCGATTCTTAAATTCATACAATGAGTATCCTGATAAGGATTGTATATTTATACACAAACACACACGCGCACACACACACACATGCACACGCATATAGACACAGACACACACACACACACACACACACACACACACACACACACACACACACACACACACACACACACACACTTAGTATACAGTCCTGTTACCGTTTTCTTACATTTAATACTTAAAGATCCATTACATTTGTTGCCTCAAAAAACAACACCTATGCATACTTACAAGTGTGTGTGTGTGTGTGTGTGTGTGTGTGTGTGTGTGTGTGTGTGTGTGTGTCTTGGTCTGTCTGTCTACTTGGACTCGTTTGGTCTTGTATGCATTTGTAGTATGTGTATATACATGTGGATATTGTAATGAGATTTTTGGTGGCAGTATGTTTCGTGTATTTGATGAGAGGGTTATAATGCTCAATGGTAGATTCCTAGCTTATCAAAGATAGCATTACTTCACAACAGCAACTCTGCCTGCATCCCATTTCAAAATTTCTAAAGATTATATTAATTTTCACAGAAATCCAAAGTCTTATCCATAATATTAAAGTCTGTTATCTGAGTATATTTGCAGGTCACTGAGGTGAAATTCCCTGAATGTCAACAGCCTGACGCACAAGATACCAAGGAATACCATGCAGGTTGTTGTTTTCCATAGGAAATTGCCTCTTGTGAGATTCCTAAGTGTGGACTGATAGGATAGCTCTCAAATTCATTGCTCAAGAATAATGGAACACGCAAAAAATAATATGAGACAAAAGCCCATAATCAGGGACACTTTTAACTATCATTCTAATCACTGAAAAAGATAATAGGACAACAGATTTTGCGTCATAGGTTCATAGGAGATTAATAGGCTAATGGCCCTAGGGCTTTTACAAGCCTAGCCATGTAATAACCTGAGTACCCTTATTGACCATAGTTACATGGTCATTGTTAGCAGAGCAAGTCTGTGATCAGTACTGACTGTCCGTGTCCATCAGGGACATAGGTGCCACCCCTGGGATGAATTTACAGTCAACCATCCAGTTGTCGAGGTTGCACTTAAATAGGGTCATCGAGGGGCTCTGCCTCACATGGAATGGGAGCTTATTTCAGAGGAGCGACAATCACTGGGAGATATATCAGTCTCTCCAGCATATTCGGTTATTGTCACAGGCTAGATTGAGATTCCTGGAGTGAGTTATTCTTGTCCCATTTGATTTACAAAAGTGCAGCATTTCCATTAGGGCAGGGTCCCAGATTGCTCAGTAGGCCAGGCACAGGTCACCTCTCAACAGTCTGTGTGATACAGAGTACAGTGACAGGGCTTTCAGTCTTTCCATGTATGTCATGTTTTGGAGTCCCTGGATTCTCTTAGTTAGAAACCTCTGTGGTCTCCCAGTTGCTACATGTGTCTGGTGAGGTGCATGCAGAAGGGAGGATTGTACTCAGTTAGTGGTCTGATAAGGTTCAAGTACAGAGGAGCTATAACCTCACTGGTCTTGTATGTGATCCCCTTATTTATGAGATGCGTAATGTAGAATGCGTTTTTTACTACTATAGATACATAGTGATGGAAAGTTTAGATTACTATCAACCTGTGTTTCCAAGCCTTACACCACTGAGTTTCACCTTAGAGGGGTGTTATCAATATCATAATTAGCAGGGGCTGCTTCTTTGCCAGAGGAGATAATGAGGCATTCTTTTGCATTCAGTTTTAGTCTGTGAGTTTGGCACCAATCATTTGTCTGTGTCAGCCCTTTCTGTAATATGTTAACATCATTGGGAGACTCTATGATTGCACCCAGTTTACAGTCATTTGCAAACTTGGTAAGACACAGGACATCTACTTTCATCTGGACTTCAGAGAAATAGTGTCCGAACAGTAGAAGGCCCAGCACAGATCCTTGTGGTACCCTAGTGGTAACTGGCCTGCTGGTGGAGGTGGACTCCCCAACTTTGACAGTGTGTGTTCTCCCTGTGAGCCAGTTTGCTACCTATCTAGTACTGTATGGGTTAATCCCCAGTTGGGAGAGTTTCTCTGTGATACCTGAATAGGGGATTGTGTCAATTCCCCCTCATCCAGGCCTTTGGTGACATTCTCAATGAAGTCCACTAGGTTTAATAAGGAAGATCTCCTCTTGATGAAACCAAACTGGGTCAGATCAATGTTTAAAGGTCATCTATGTCCTTGTAGTAAGGTCCATGGCCTTGCAGATAGGGCTGGTTAGGATTATGGGTCGATAGTTCCTAGGGTCAGTTGATGGACCTCCTTTGTGCAAGAGGATTACTGTTGCTGTTCTCCACTCTGTCAGGACAAAGCCAATTCTCGGGCTATGATTAAAGAGAGTGCTGAGTGGTTCCACTAAGTCTTGTTTTAGATTGTTTAATAAGCAGCCTGGGATGTTATCTGGTCCCTTAGAGGCCATGTTTTTGGCCTTGGAGATTGCTTGTATTACCTGTTTTTTGGAGATGTCAGGAATGCTTTGGGGGTATGTCTGGTGAGGACAAGGGGTTGAAGTTATTGCCAAATCCATTGGCTAGCAGGTTGGCAATTTCCTCAGGTTCAGTGTGAGTGGGACCATCCACTATAAGTTCGGCACACAGTTGGGCATTCCCTTTTAGGTTGCAGACATACCTAAAGGGTGCCTTATGATTGTTTAGCTAGGGACAGTAATTTAGACTCATAGTTAGCCGTAGAGGACTTAACAAGATATCTGATTTGCTTGTTCAAGCTGTGGAGGGTATTCTTTCCTCTGTTAAGTAAGTTCCCTCCTGTTCTTAGATATCAGTTTCTTTCTTTTGTTGCATAGCTTATTTATACTTACAGTCCACCAGGGTGGCTTGTTTTTATGGGAATACCTGATTTTCTTCCTGTTAGGTACAGCCAAGTCAATGCATTTGTTTAAGTGGTGATATAGGGCTATTCCTCTGCATAGAAGTCATTGTTGGCTATGTTGGCAGGGGCTTTGAAACTTTTTATTCCATCGCGTAGTAGGCAATAGTTTGCTTTGGATACATTTTTCAGTTTTTTACTCCTGAGAGGGTGTCAACATGCATTTTCTGAAGAATAAGAAGCATAAAACTGTAATATTTGGCATTACTGACTGACTGACCAGAATACTCAGTGATTTACCAGAAAATCAAACATATTATGAGGATTAGTGCTAAAATGTGATGCAAAACCAGAGACGGTATAAAACTATGGCCAGCAGTGATTCCCTTCATTTCTCCCTTCTTCAAAAGTTGGTGTGATCATGGAGTTGGTGTGTGTGTGTGTATATATATATATATATATATATATATATATATATATATATATGCATATGTATGTATATATACACACACATGCACACACGCACACATGCACACACACACACACACACACACACACACACACACACACACACACACACACACACACACACACACATACACACACACACACACATACACACACACACACACACACACACACACACACACACACACACAAACACACACACACAGATAAATAGATGAATATTGACATGCATAGAGCTCTCTCTCTCTCTCTGTCTCTCTATCTCCATATATATATAGATATGCAAGTTCAGGGGGTGTGGCGAGCTTGCCATTCTGCATAAAACACTATGCTTCTTTTTTTCACCTTTTTTGTGTTTCATGTGCGAGTTTTTGGTACTTCTGATGCTCAGAGTTTTGCCATTCACCATTTCAAAATATCTGTTATGCTTACCTTATTGCTTTACCATTACTGGCCACACTTAACTTTTATAATAGAAGTGTTATTACAATTTCCCTGAGAAATGAATTGTTGCATGCTTAAACCCAGCATGAAAAAAAGTAATTTTATATAGCAGTCACCAGTCAAATATATAGCAGCTTTGATTTTTTACAACAAATGTATTTTACTACACACACACACACACACACACACACACACACACACACACACACACACACACACACACACACACACACACACACATACACACGCAAAGCAGTACTCGAACAGTGATTGCATTATGAATATGCATCATTTTCTCAGTCTGTGTATCCATTTACGTGGTATTAAAATAAATATATTGCAAGGCTAATGCAGACTTAAAAACTGAAGGAATAGTTTGGATTTATTTTTTCCTTTGCACAGGTTTACAGTTATGTTGTGATTTTAGTTTATATTACTTTATTTATTATGATATGACTTGGAAGATAATAGCATAGTCTTTTTTTATTTTTTTTGGTTAAGTCTCTCTTTTTAATGTTTTGATTAAGTCATAAGTTAACTAGCATTTCAGTTTTCTTTTAATACCAGAATCATATCTAACAAAGCAACATGTATTGACATAAATAATTTCAATTTCTAAAATAATTAGGCTACTAGAACTCATAAAAAGTACCCATGATGCTTCTGTCTTGTGTGTTTTTTAAATGAAATGGGGCAAGCATGTGCAAATATAGAAAACCATTACTCCATTGTCTGTATGTTTCCCTGAGATATCATCACCTGTATAAAACCTTGACATAAAAGGGAAAAGTGTCTTGTTTGTGTCCTGCTGTAACTGCACATACATTAAATTATGCCTGCTGATGAAGCCACATTTTTATGTAAGAAATTGCTAACAAGTTATTTCATCTTAATTGATCTGTTTCAAGTTAGCTGTCTAGAATCAAAGCACAATTTAGAAAAATTGCTGGATGTGGCACATTACAGAGCAACTGATTTTAAGGTCTCGTTAATTTCATGCTTAACAAAAAACAGTGTATCATCAAGTGAAATACTTCATTAAGAGAATTATAGAAAAAAATTGTAATTTTTGATTTAGGTTAACAGACTTTAATGGACATGTTTGACACTACATCCCTTAAAGTCTAGAGGCATTCCAAATATGTTCTCTGCCTCAATGACATGGAGGTTAAAGATTATGGATTGCACTCAGTGGCATCAGACTAAGGAAAACACAGGTTTCAAAATATTTAAAAAAACAATTAGTGTTCCAAAGCCAACATTTGTTTGTCAGTTTCTGCATGACATCTCATGGTGCACAGGTAAAGGGAGTGGTTCTAGGTGGCCTAGGCTCTTGTTAGATGTCATCATCTGTTTGTAATGTCATAACATTGATGGGTTAAAGTCTTGGTAGCAGCACAGATGCACTCAGACATGAATCTCAAAGGGCATAGAACTCACATTTCAGTAAAGCACTGGTTGCAGCTCTAATATTATGACCTACAGTGAATGTTTTGTGTTTAATGTCAGCTATGTTTCTATCCACAGACAATCACATCACATAATCAGGATGCTCAATAAAACTGGTGTTCTACTTTCCCTGTCAAGAGACAAGGTCACTCCTTCTTCTACTCACCAATTTAAAAATTAGGTGATATTTGCTGTCCTGCTAAGCTGGCACAGTCCGTGCTATATATGAAATACTCTTGTGACCTGCCTAAGATCGGGTTAGAGATGAGCCATGGGTGTCAGCCCTTGACAGCAGTGTCTTGTCACCCAAAGTGGTCTACACACTATGTTCCAAAGCTTGAGCATAGGTGATTCAGCCCACGTTCAATGGCACACAGTCCATACAGCATGTGTTCATGATATAAAAGAGTGCTAAACATAAACTAGTTTGGACAGCCTACCTTTCCATTGTATTTCACATGCACACAGACACCTAAATTCTATGTGATAGCCTTTTACATCTCTGTACATGACCACAGACATATTATCTAACATATTTTTGTTAAAGGATTACATTTTATTGTACATTGTACAAATTACCTACATTTTATTTATTTGACTTTTTATGAGGTAGTCTCATTATGCCTGCAGCTTATTTTTAGGGATGAACTGAAGATTTTATTTAGACAGAGAAGGGGGTATTGACCTGGACACTGGGGAAATTCCTCACCTATATGCTAGAAGGTGCTGAATGGCTGATCATTGGTAATCTGAATGAAGTTTGTGAAGATGAAGGCTACAGGAGAGAAGCCAAAGAAGAAATATGGAGGAGAAAATGCTAATTTTAATTATGTTTTATTTGTGGAGAGGTTGCACAAATTACCTACATTTGGAGAACCTTATATGATATTGAAGCTGCCTCTGTGCTTGCTGATGTCAGGCTGGGGAGCTGGATTCAACATCATGCTTTCTGCACTGAGCAGCTATGGACAAAAGCAGCAGCATGTTGGGGCAGGCATTGTCTTGCACCTGCCTCTGTACGCACATGCAACGGAGCTCAGAGACTACCCCACAGATATAAAGCTGTGGCAGACACTGTCATCTGTTGTTTTATCTGTGGATATTGATAGTGTGGGGGTGCACCATGATGATGTGGACATCATCATGGACTAGCATATTATCAGGCAATATTTGGTTGTGGTCAGTTTGTCTCAGCTATGTTTGTGTAATATGTTTTCATGCATGCAAGACACACATTCATCCATTGCTGTTGTGTTGCCTAGTCTGATGTACATTACAAATGTCTTGTGGCTGTGGCATTGTTATCTGCATGTCTGCCTATGTAGTGTGTTGTATATTCCTTTTCTCTAATGCACCATTATGGCTATGTGCCAGATTCTGCAGGTTGCATGCATGTTTTGTGTTTTCTTTCTTTACCTAAATAACTAGTATACAGCTGTGTCATACAAACCTCCTGCATATCAACACACAGCAGATTTTGTGCTCTGTGTCCCATACACTTACATTGAGCAATGTTTTTCCTTTTATTTTCAAATATTTTAGAAATGTATGGTGAGTCATGTTGCCCCAGTCCCAATTTACACTGGCCATTGTGGACTGCATGCCATTTTATCAGTGCAGTATGGGTGTTAGTGAGCTGTTATTGCTCATCTCTGGCTACAGTTTCAATGCATGCACTATGAGACACATGTGATGTGGAATGAGTGGTATTTCTTGGCTGTTGTCTTCCTCTATTATACTCTCCAGATTATTAGCCACTGATGTTGCTTAGGCAGGCTGCTCATCAGAGTGTATTCTATGCAGACACATCTCTATGTAGCAGTGTGTTGTACAGCATGTTTCACACCAAAACATTGTGTCTGGCTTGGAAGAAGCATGCCACAATGTTGTATGTGTGAATTGCAGATATAAGTAATGTTGCTTGAAATGCCCATATACCTCCTTCAAAGTATTCTAGGTTTGGGCATAAGCAACATGGTATATGTCTTCCTCTTTTGATGGCAGATGACTTACTGTTCTCATCAACCATGGCTATAGGGATACCCAGCATCTCCAGTGTGATCTAATTCACAGAGGCTCATCGGTTATTGTGTTTGCATGTGCTTTGACTCTTTCACTGCTAGTGTATGTCATTCTACAATTATGATGTGCATCTATTTAATATCTGCTGCATATATGACCATTACAGAAAGTCCATCAGAGGCTACAGTCAGCTATATGCATCAAATGCACTGCATGGGTAGTAGACATTCAGTTTGCAGTCATGCTGCTGGGAATGCGTTATGACAATATGAGGTTATCTCATGAAGCTTGCAACACTAAACACATGCCGCATCTTAAAGCATCAATGGATGGCAGCACTACACACAGACCACAAATAAAAACAACACTGGGCAGATTACTTGACCCATCCTCCTCCTTCTCCTCCTCCTCTCAATCTTCTTAGACACAGACCTTCTCCAGTAATCACTGCTGTAACTTTAGTGTCATGTAATTTGTATAACTACACTAATATTCATGTACTATAACTTCAAACATTGCTCATTGTTAGGATGGTCTATGCATTCCCATTCAATAAGTCCGCAGCTTGGAATGCATTCATAACATCGACAGCTTCGAACATCGAAGCTCAGAAAATCCACCACACACAATGTTGAAACTCAAAAAAGCAAAACAACTAAAACCAATGTCTTTGCAGGGAAACAAGTCTCCTAAACAACCTCTCCCTTTCCATGCTAATTGTATATATACCAACTCCAAGATCACATTACAATGGGGAAAGGGAAAAAAACAGTCCCTGTTGTACTGCGATCTCATGCAAGACACTATCAGCTTATTCAGTACCACTAAAATGCCTGTAGCAACAAACCTTTACGTTTTTATGTTTTGATGTTGTTTGATCAATGTTTTGAGCTTCAAGGTACCAAACTGTCCATATTATGAATATATTCCCTTAGCTCATAAAATATGTTAACCTTTTTACTTTCTTCAATAAGCAGTAAGACTGCAGATGGTAGCAGAAGGAGAAATTTGAGTCTTCCTCTGCAGTAAACATCTGTGAAAGGAAAGATGTTCATGAAGGTGTAGGGGGAAAATGAGAATGGCCTAAGCAAGGGCGATGGATGGGTAAAATGTGTGGATGCTTAAACTTAATGTAGAGAAGTACATACATATGTAAATAGCAAGTGAGTATCCAGAGAAAAGGTATGGAGTCTGGAAAGGTACTTTCTGGGTAAAATCAGATGATGAGCTAAAGGCAAGTAACTAATGACAATAATGAATACATACAGAGGGATAGATATTTCAGATAAACTAAAGGAATAAGTATGTCAGGAGTACAAAAACAGAAAACAACCAGAAGGTATCTGTATATAAAAGTTGTGAGAATGCACCTAGAGCATAGTTTGTTGTTCTGTAGACCTCTATAATCAGAAGTAAATAAACAGTCTAAGCTGAAAGAAGAAGGCAAAGAGCTTAGAACAAGTGTTGCAAATGAAACTTAATATGAGGCCTGTAAAAGAATTTAATATGCATGTTCTCAATAAAATGAAGAGGGGGACATAAAGAAATGAAGTAATATACAAAGGGGTCTTAACAAAGTCAAATTCTGCATCTTTTCAGAAAATGAGTTGTACAAGGAAAAAATAGACCAGAATCTAATTATAGAGGGAGATGACTAGAGCCTAGGGAAACTCAGGGAACCCTTTTTCTCACATATATTGTGGTGGATGCATGGAACAGGCATCCTGGACTTCCTGAGGAGACAGCCAAGCAAAAAAAAAAAAAAAATGAAGGGACTCCACAGGCTGCAAGGAACAGAAATAAAGCAACTACTGTGCAAGTGGGAAGAAGCAGGCTTTTAGTCCCCTGGTTTCAGAGGCTATCCCTTAAAAGAGAATAGGAACTTGATCAACTCTTCTCAGATTACTTTTTCCTTAATACCTCGATATGATGCCCTAATTTCTGTAACCACGTTATTTCATTGTCTTTTATCACTAGTTGTACAATCAGACTGTCTATAAACACAGCATAATTATTTGGTTACCACCTTTATCAATGCTTCTCATACATGTTCTGAGTGCTCCAACAATGACTCATCTAGCAGTATTTCACTGTTATTTAATTCTCATAACTGTTCTAAAAGCTACTGTTTCAACATTATCCTGTTCAATTGTCTGCCCCACTTTTTATCTGTGAAAAATCCTGAAGCAACACCATGGCTGAGGCTGTACAAAAGACAACTGAAGCTTAAAAATAAATGTAATTTAATAGAAAACAAACAAAAGGCTTGAGTACATTAATGAGCGCTTTCGGCGAAACGTCACCTTCTTCAGATCATGTAGTACAAAGGTCCATATTGGTTAAAATAACAGTGGCTAGCCAATCATATTTATTACAACTGACACACCTTCAAAAATTAACAAATCAAAAATGTCAGGCATAAAACCAGGAAGTGTACTAGCAAAAATGTAAGTAACCAGACCTGAACTAGGAAGGGTTCTAATGACCAATAACAAGAGAGTTCTTGGACTGGAATAATATCATTAAAAATAAACATAATATAAGAAACCTTATGTGAGTTAAAATTGTGTAGATGTCATGAAAATGTCACTAAACCTCTTGGTACTTTGTAATCAATATGTGTGTATAATGTGTACATGAATGCTTAAATCCAAATGCTTTTATGGTTATGAGTGGAGGTTGCACAATATTTCTGAAAACAGATCTTAATTTACAATAAGATTAAGTAAAAATAATAAAACATAAACTATCCATATGATATATTTGATTCTGGCAAATAGAAAATGAACTCATGAATTCTAGTATGAACACGCCCACATTCACAGTGGTGGCTATTCAGGACATTAGTTGAATATGCCAATCAATGATTTACTTAAAATGCAAGCAGCCAATCAGTATTGGACAAAACTCTGCAATAAAACTTGTACAGAGCTAGAAGGCTGTGATGGAGACCGTCTGTTGTCATGACTAATCTGATTGAATAAAGGTCTACCTATCCACAGTTTATTTAGAAGTCAAACTGAATTATATACAAATTTAAAACAAAAACAAAAGATGTCCACTGTTGCGGCTATGGCTATTTCCATTGATACCACTAGATCCAATCAAAATAACTATTGAAAAAGAATGGCCAATCAATATATAAGCCGAGTCACTAGTAGCCAATCATTAATTCAGTCAGAACATTGTGATTAACTTTACGTTAGCTTAGAGAACTACGACCAGAGTCCGTCCGTTTACACAGCTAAAATTGAGTGTTCACTGGGAATATGAGTCCTAATGTGTTAAAATATTCAGGAAATGCATAGATTCATATGAAGCTAATTACAATGGATAGAGAAAGACCATTCGTATTCACTTGTTTGGTCACTTCCGCATTTGCGGTTAAAATCACGCTATAGGCAATCAGTCTGTCAATAGTTCACACAAAGTCTATGTAGATTAAGAGGCAGAGACCATCCACATTCGTGGATACGGCCTCTTCCGCATTCACGGTAGGGACCAATCAGATCATACAGATGAATATCATGGCCAATCAGCAAAGGGCCAATGAAATCCCAGTTGGATTACATTCAGCAAATCCGCGACTCAGCCAATCAAGAGCAAATCAGCCCAAACTTTAGTTCCAAAAACCTTTTTGATCTGATGTTGGTCACTACGGATGTTGTAAATCTTTTCACCGCTATCCCCCATCAGTATGGGATAGAGGCAATTAGAGATTTAGCCCTCTCCCAAGGACAAAACAAGGAAATTGTTTGTTCTCTTCTTGAGTTAATTCTAGAAAACAATTTCTTTATGCATGGGAATACATGCTTTTGGCAGACATGGGGAGTAGCAATGGGTACTTCATGTACCAATAGCTATTCAAACTTAGTCCTAGCCCACTGGGAAATGGCTCATGTTTTAAGTGAAAACAACCCATGGAGACAACATATACTCTTTTACAGCTGCTTTGTAGATGATGTCTTTCTCCTGTGGGATGGGAATGAACAAGAGCTAAATTCCACTAGTTTCCTTTGATTCACTTTCGATTTTTCTAGATCTGAGATTAGTTACTTGGTGCTTTAAATTTGTCAATTGATTTGAATTGAAGTCATGTGTTTTTTATATAAAAAGGTTTTGACTCAAAGTGTTTATTTTATTCTGAGGAAGTCAGCTGATTGATGCTGACGAAACTGCTTAATAAACTGAATGTTTGGTGCCTGGAATTTTCTCTCCTTGTTTTTTGACTGTTTTTGCTTCTTGGTTTTCATTGAGTCACAGATTTGCTGAATGTAATCCAACTGGGATTTCATTGGCCCTTTGTTGATTGGCCATGATATTCGTCTGCATGATCTGATTGGTCCCTACCGTGAATAGCCATAGTCGCAACAGCAGACATCTTTTGTTTTTGTTTTAGATTTGTATATATTCAGTTTGGCTTTTAAATAAACTGTGGATAGGTAGACCTTTATTCAATTAGATTTAAAGTTGTTTTTTATTTTTGTTTATGGAAATGGCCATAGCCATGAATACGGACTGTCTCCGTCACAGCCTTATAGCTCTGTGCAAGTTTTATTGCAGAGTTTTGACTGATACTGATTGGCTGCTTGCATTTTAAGTAAATCATTGATTGGCTTATTCAACTAATGTCCTGAATAGCCGTCACCGCAAATGTGGGAGTGTTCATGCTAGAATTCATGAGTTCATTTTCTATTTCCCAGAATCAAATATACCATATGGATGGTTTATGTTTTATTATTTTACTTAATATTATTGTAAATGAAGATCTATTTTCAGAAATATTGTGCAACCACCACTCATAACCATGAAAGCAGGTGGATTTATGCATTCATGTACACATTATACACACATATTGATTACAAAGTACCAAGAGGTTTACTGGCAACATTTTTGTGACATCTACACAATTTTAACTCACATAAGGTTTCTTATATTATGTTTGTTTTTAATTATATTATTCTAATCCAAGAACTCTCTTGTTATTGGTCATTAGAACTCTTCCTAGTTCAGGACTGGTTAGTTACATTTTTGATATTACACTTCCTGGTTTTTATGCCTGACATTTTTGATTTGTTAATTTTTGAAGGTGTGTCAGTTGTAACAAATATGATTGCCTAGCCACTGTTATTTTAACCAATATGGAACTTTGTACTACATGATATGAAGAAGGTGAAGTTTTGCCAAAAGCGTTCATCAGTGTACTCAGGCCTTTTGTTTGTTTTATATTAAATTACGTTTGCTTTTCAGCTTCAGTTGTTTTTTGTACAGCCTCAGCTGTGGTGTCGCTTCAGGATATTTCACTGTTTTTGCTTCGTCTTGACCTGAAACGTCTTCAGCATGAGTAGGATATATATTCTTTATTTTTTATCTGTGGTACTTTATTTGAAGTAGTAAGTCCCAGAATTGTCCTGTTGTCCCACTTAGATGCCTTTACACACAGACGCAAGCACACGTATAGTCACAAACACACACACACACACACACGCACAAGCACTCATTCTCACACACACACACACACACACACACACACACACACACACACACACACACACACACACACACACAGCGCGCGCGCGCACACGCACACACATGCAGCACACACATACATACATACACAGAATTCCAAATTTTTGTATATGTAAAAATAATTTTAGCAAAGAAAAAAAACCCAGTAATTAGATCAAAATAGTGTGATGGTTATGTCACATGATGCCCTCTCATTTGTTTTTGCAGCAGATTCAATAATAATCTGCAGGTTCAAAATAACATCTGAATCTGTAGATGGCTTTCCTCATGATGCCTAAAAGCTGTGATTGAAGCTGATGCTTATCTTACAGCTATATTTATAATTAAGTCACTTATCAATTCCTGAGTTCCTTGACCAGGCTGTTCTCCTTATTCATTATCCTTTTAGTAATCTGTGACTTCAATTGACTTGGCAAACATCTTCACAGTTCTCATTCTTTCTTCAGTAAAAACCACTGAAAAGTATACACACACACACACACACACACACACACATATATATATATATATATATATATATATATATATATATATATATATCTCCTGCATTTCCTTACCTCACATAACCTACTGTCTGATACTCAGCATGGATGTTAATCTAGTTTAGGGACTGACAGACTGCTGTTTTCCTGAATTTGTCAAAGGCATGTGACACTTTATATCACAGCACACTCCTATCACACCTAGCAAGCTGTAGTTTGTCAGTTCACTCTGTCAAGTGGTTTTCTTGCTACTAGGGTAACAGATCACAGGTAGTATATTATGATTATGTTCCTACAGGAATCTATAGTTTGACCCCTCATTTTTAACATCTTCGTGAGCAATATAGCATTCCTATCGGGTCATCCAGGTGCACCAATCCAAATATGAACTAAACTTTCCATGACAAATCACAAAGATCATGTTAAGAACAAACCATAAGCTCAGTCTACTCTACACAGCCAACAATTGCTGACTAAAGCAGATTCTTATTTCAACTACCTAACCTGATCTTATTACTAAGTTTTCTATGTATTTTGCAGCCAGCACAGTCCTCCAAATGAAAGTGGTGTACAATCAGACAGCCACATTTGCATTCAGTCGTACAAACCAAATTCACCAATATTATTCCCTAGGAGAAACATATTGGCTAGAATAAAATTATTTAACAACAATACATTTAAGAATGCTTATACTGTTCACTACTCCCTGGAAAAGTGCTCAGCTATTAGCCGTTGATTGAGTGGTATGTGTCTACTTATCACCTTCAGTCAGATTCTTTGTATCTTGTAGATAATCAAAACCAAAGAAATCCCCATGGCAACTCAACCTTTGCCAAGCTTTTCTCAGAGACATTGAATAACTTAATATTACAAATATGAGCAAAAAGGACATAAGTCCAGCCAGTCTCTTCCATCAGGCTATGGAGAGGATCATAATGGAAATAATAATTTCGGATTTGCAGCTGCAATAGACTAACCCATCTCAATTCTAATAAGTTTCTCCATCAGTGAAGCATAGTTCCCTACAGTCTGGAAAAAAAAGCCACATTCTTCTCTTGCACAAAAGAGGGCATTCAACTGAACTCTCAAACCACAGCCCCATTGCCCTCCTCTCCCCCTATCAAAAATGCTTGAAAAATGCATCCGGTCACAACTTTTACATTACCTCATTGAAAATAAATTCCTCTGTTCATCTCAGCATGGCTTCTGTCCCCACCACAGTACCTATACCGCTTTACTTCGTTTCACCAATACAGGAAACACAAATAGTAATGACGGAAACCTGCTGTCTGCCCTCATTTATGCAAGGCTTTTGACATGGCCTGTCACTCTGTCCTCCTGCGCAAACTTCATACCCACTGCTATATCATGGTTCCACAGCTACCTCCAAAACAGAGCTCAAGCTCTCAAGTGGCAAAAAGACGTCTCATCCTTTCTCCCTGTCCCAGTTGGCGTACCACAGGATCAATCTTGGGACCATTCTCATTAGCATCTTCATTAATGATCTACATAAAACCTGTAAAACTGCATCCCTATTACAGTACCAGATGATGTCATGCTTATCTGTATCACAAAAAAAAATCAAAAAACTACAAGTACTTACCCCGGAGTCCTTCTCCTCTATTGAATCCTGGCTGACATCTGCCTAGCTATTCCTAACCCCAGGTAAATTCAAACTAATACTATTTACTCCCAAACAGCTTACAATCAACAAAACCTCCTTCTCAGTTACCTCATCCAAAAAAAAAAAAAAAAAAAAATGAACTTGCCACACATACTAAATTGCTAGTCGTCTTTGTAGATGACAACCTAAAATTTGACACGCACATCCAAAACCTGGTGAAAAAATTCCACCAAAAACTATATTCTTTCTATCGACTCAAAGCCTTCCTCTCAGACAGTATAAGAAAACATATAACCTCTTCTCTTAACTTCTTTTCTCTTGCCTGCGGTAACTTATTCTGCACCCAACTTTAACTCATTACATCTGAATGATACCTCCAGCTATATCTGCAGTTAACTCCTTCTGATGCCTGTAGGTGTAAAATATTGCTTGTTCATATTTACATAAAAAATTCCAAAACCATGCTATGTACAAGGTTTTAAAATATTTCATCTTAAAGCTTACACAATAGCAATCTCAACTGCATTAATATTTGATCTCTGTCTAGTGCAGCAAAATAGATATTAACAGTTGTTTTTATTATATTAATTTATAGAGATATTATGGTCACATTTTTCTAAATATCTCAACAGCCAAGTAACACAGACAGAACTCTTTAGCCTCATATGAAAGGTCTCAGCTAGATGAATAAAATGCTGCTGACAGTATGTATGTAACTTGAGTGGTTGCTGAGATACTGTAAGTCATTTACAAAACATTATAAATTTAATAGTTAATGTGCTTACTGTGACTTATAAAATTCAGTTTAAGACCTAGAACCTAAAGAATACTACCACTATAAAATAGTTTGTGCTGAAGAGTTTGCCATTTATACTTCTTTCACAATCCCTATGGTTCCAGAGATAGGAACATTTGTTTGAAATGTGAAGACATAATTTGATTCTGTCAAAAGTCTGAGGCTCCTCCCATTGGAAGTTACAGTGCAAACTTCCTGAGCTGCATTGGAGTGAATGAGTTAAAAACATCCAAGTGACCTTGTTAAACAAACTTGAGCAATGGTACTACAAAATAGCACCATTCATTGCCAACCTTTCAAACAGAACTCGTCACAGTGCCAGCCTACTGGAATTACAGTGGCTGGAATTCCCACATTATCTAACCTACTCACAAGTTCCACAAATACATAACATTGTGTGTAAACCTAACAACTGTCCATCCATTTCCAACCTCATACAAATATACAACCCTTCCAGGCCACTACATTCATCAGACAAATACCTGTTACATGTGTCTAACCCAACAATTCTGCTGGCAAATCACTACTCTCCCACCCGCTCACTAAATTCTCGAATTCCATCCCACTAGCAATGCGAGAAAAAAATCACTAAAATCATTTAAATCTCAAATAAAATCCTACCTACTCGGTTGCCAGCTCTGTACATGTGATGTTCCTGGGTAATCTATAAATTGTTACTGTCACCAGTCTTTTGTAACTGGCATTAATACAGCTATTTCTTCACAATCTGTAACTATCAGACTATCATCTACCTCTCTCCACTACTGTCTCTGTCTCCCTTTTACCTGGACCTCTTCAATAATCCTTCATAATTTGTAACCATCTTCATCCTATAATTAATTCACTGTCTTCTATCTATTTACGATATCTAGACTCTTATAAACTCAATATTAGCTAAAATTCTACTGTAGTCTTATTTTAACTGTCATGCTTTCATTAACTGTCATATCATTACTATTCTATGTGTGTTCATTTTCTGTTCTATGTATGTACATTTACTATATTTTGATTAACTAGTAAATTCACAAAAACGGTACCAGGACCCTTCTTCACTGAAAAGACAAGTTTAATGGTAGACTTTAAGCGCGGCCAATAACAATACACTTTTCGTCAGTTGAAAGTAACCGACTTCATCAGAAACTGAAAAACACACACAGAACCAAAGAGTGCATACCTTTGAGGTTCCTTTGAAAAGTTCCATTGTATTTTAACAAGTACTGTTTTCACCTCGCACTGCTGCTTATCATTTCTCCGTTTTTTGGGGGGACTTTCTGTGTATACACACACTTGATTTATTCTTGGTTTTTTAAGATTTTTTAATAAATTTTTTAAAAAGAATTTTTAAAATAACTTTTTAAATGATAGAGTACTACATTTAATTGCACCTGGTTTCTACACAGGGGCGAGTCAACCATTTAATTTGAATGCTTAGTACTTAATGTCGGCACAGAAAGGTATATGTAACATGAACAGTCATTCGGTGCTATTGTATTGTGCTTGCTTTGTAGGTTACTGTTTGTTAGGTTACTATGACAACCACCACTAGGTGGATTAACCTAAATTACAAACAGATCAAGATTTAAAAGCATGTGATAGTATCTAAGTATTTAAGTGGTTTGATTTTAAATCTTTGGTTCTGTGTGTGTTTTTCAGTTTATGATGAAGTCGGTTACTTTCAACTGACGAAAAGTATATTGTTATTGACCGCGCTTAAAGTCTACCATTAAACTTGTCTTTTCAGTGAAGAAGGGTCCTGGTACCGTTTTTGTGAATTTACTGGTTAGTGGTTCTTTGATATTTCTCGGCATGTTTTAATTAACTGTCATATCATTACTAGTCTATGTATGTATGTGGATGTATTATGTAAATCTTGTATTATTACCTTCTAGTCATTCTGTAAAATGGAATACTTCTACCCAGGTTTCCACTGAAGATGGGACTTATGCCCATTTGGACTTTCCTGGTATATAAAAACAATAAATAAATAAATAATAAGGACATTGGTGACTTGCAGACTCTCAACCCAAACCAGTCTGCATTTGTTAAGGGCAGTTCCTGTCTACTTAACTTTGTTGACTTCTTCAAAAACAATTTACTGAGGCAACGGATGAAGTTAAATCAGTTCACGCTGCATATCTAGACTTCAAAGAAGCATCCAACGCCATCCCACACTCGGGTATCATAGATATAAACTATTCCATCTAAATTGTAATCCCTATATAATTTGTTGGATAGCAAATTGACTCAGAAATAAAACCCAGGAAATTAGGGTGATCTGCTCTACCTCCTCCAAAAGACCTATCACTTGTGTGGTGTATTCCATGGGTCACTCCTTGGGCCACTTCATTTTGGCATTTACTTCCCGGAGGTGAAAGCTACTGTTATGTGTTTATCACTGACCAATTTTGCAGATGAATGTAAACTTGGTGCCATCAAAAGCTATCCAGAGGACACCAAGATCCTCAAAGATGGTCATTCTTAAACCAATAGCTGGTGTCAGAACCACAGACTAAAACTAAATGCCAAGAAATGTATAACAGTATCCTTCAGCAAGCAAGAAGTCACTTGGAACTATCATATTTACAACACACCCTTGAAAATTGATCTAGTAGTTATGGACATGGGAACCACGTAGCTACTACTGTCCAGGTCCAGGGATGTTATAATTCCACTATATTGCACACTCATCAGGCTGACCAATGAGCATAATGCCCCATTCACTATATATCTGTACAAACATTTGACACAACTTGAATGCTCACAAAGCTTTCTTACTAAAAAAAAATCGAAGGCCTAAATCATAAAAGATATATGGACTGTCTGAAAGCCACGTCATTCTTCTTAGTGTCATAAAGGCTAATGATGGTCAATATCTGCCTCACTTACAGAGCCTCAACAGACCCTATCCTGTCAGACCTACTAATGGGTACTTAAACACCCATTCAATAAATTTAAATTTCTTTTGTAACATAAATAGAACATGTTGGAGGGATAAATATGTATCACAGAGAATGCCAGTTATTTAGAATCATTGGAAAGTACTTCTGTTACACTACTCAAATGTTATCAGGATGAATAGATGGATAACTGCAGATTCACCCATGGTTTAACACCTTTGTACATCATGGATAGAGGAAACATGCAAGTGCTCTGCTCATCTCTGGATTATTCATACTTAAAACATAATGGCTAAAAACTTCATGGGAATATATAGCTGGGATTCTAAAGATCCTCGTGAATCAGTAGCCTAGTAAGTCTCAATGAACCTATGAACATATATCATACAAAACAATACTATAACATTGCAACATTGTTTTTGGTGAAGAATAACACTGTACAAATTCTTAGAACAAGAGACAGTAATAGAAAATGGCAAAGGTAAATATGGCACACTAACAGAAAGTTTAAACAAATGCTAAAGAAAACATTTCCTGTATGATTCACAGTATTAAAACTCCTGGAAGCTTCAAATATATGAAACACACTAGTCAAAGCCTCAGCTCAATAAGTCACCCACACAATAAAAGTTTTTAGGGAAGTTAGGCCTTCTGCACCCCCTTATATATATATATATATATATATATATATATATATATATATATATATATATATATATATCAGTTTGCACAACCATAGAAGCTAGAGAAAGCTCACAAAATGGAATGACTGCTGGCATGCAAACAGAAATTGCACTGACAGTAATTTCCCAGAGAAAACACTTATGAGGGAGTTCAGCACTGGATCGCTGAACTCAGTGAAATCACTGTTCCTTACAAGTTTAACAACTGAATATTCTGCAAGGTATGCTGGGTAATGGCTCCTTGGGAAAATCTGTAACCTGCTGATATGGTGTCCTGTAACTTTTTACTCATTGGACTTGCTTGTATCTTACTGCTATTATCTCTAATTAATACATACTGTTTAAGTTCATTTAGTCTAATTACAAATCTATCTTATGCCTTAGAATGTTAAAATATAAACATAAATGTTTATGATTTATTGTTTATTATTTTATTTATTGACATTTGTTGACCGGGAAAGTCCACTGGGTCGGAGACCTATTTTCAGTAGAGCCCGGAGAGAAAAGGTCCACATGAAATAAGACACAGAGAAATAAAATCAATGAAACATGGGTGTTGCAGAGAGGTTAAAACCTGAACAAGGTTAAAAGAAATATTATAGAATTCAGATATAATACAAATACAAAAATTCAAATACAGTAATATGAAAATTCAAAAATACAATGTAAATACAAAAATGCAGATACAGTGATACAGTAGTTCAGATATGTGTTCCGTAAAGGAAAGTTTTAAAATGGATAAAGGGAGTAAAGATATGAAAAGTATGGTTAAGAGTTCATGGAAGTTAGGATGTAATTGGGTAGGAACAGATTCAATTGCTGAGATAATGGTCTTTAAGTGCAGTTTTAAATGATTTTAAAGAGTCTAGTTGAGTGATGTGGGAAGGCAGAGCATTCCAAAGTTTAGCAGTCCTGTGAGAGTATAGGCTTTGCCCGTCTCTTTTCTTAGGTTTGGTTACACTTAATTGGTGCTTGTTGGCAGACCTTAGGTTACATGTTGGGATGTATGATTGTAGGATAGGATGGAGTGCTGGGCAGTTGTTAGGTTTGAATATTAGTTTGTGAGCAAGAGTTAGTTGGGTGTACTGTAGGTGGTAGGGGAAATCAAATCATTTCAGTTCAGAGATGGCTTGGCAGTGGTGTGAGCAGTTGGTTATCCCTAAGGCAAATGTAGCTATTTTATAGTAGCAGGATTGAAGTTTATTGGAGAGAGATGTGTGAAGGTTAGTAAAAATGAAACTTCCATACAGGAGGGAAGGGATAAGCAGTGTTAGCTAGTTTCAGTTTAGTTGAATTATCCATGTAGAGTTTGTGACGGTAGAGTTTCCCTAGCTTAAAGTGAGTTTTTTAATAGTAGTGAGAATATGCTGCTTAAAGGTGAGTTTGTCATCAATAGTTATGCCTAATAATTTTGCAGTCTTAGCTATTTCAATTTTTGTGTTGTTCAGTGAGAAAACTTTGAAATTTGAGATATGTGGTTTGGTTGAGAAAAGCAGGAGTTTGGATTTTTTGGATTCAGTAATAGCTGGGCATCATTTAGCCAAATCTCAATAGATGTGAGGGCATTCTGAGTAAGTTTTTGGAGATCAGAGAGCTTGGTGGAAGTGGAGATGATGGTTGAATCATCAGCATATTGGATGAGTGTGCTATGTTGGCAAGCTTTGTAAAGATCATTAATGAAAATATTGAATAGCAATGGCCCCAATATAGATCCTTGTGGGACTCTTGTGTTGTTGGGCAGGTATTCAGATTGTTTGTTTTGCCACCTAACAGACTGTTTTCTATTGTTTAGATAGCTTAAGAACCAGGTTAAGGAATTAGTGGAACAGCCTAGGTTTTCTATTTGTTGCAACAGTTTGGAGTGTGGCACTGTATTGAAAGCCTTGGATAGGTCTAATAAGATGGCCAAGGTATGTAGGTCTGCATTCAGGCCTTTATTCACAGTGTCAGCAAAAGAGAGTAGAACTGTAATGGTGCTGTATGCAGGGTGGAATCCATGTTGGGTAGGTGTAAGGATGTTATTGTCAGAGAGATTTTTTAGGACTTGATTATGTATGCATTTTCTAAGATTTTTGATAATGAAGAGAGTATAGAAATAGGACGATAATTGGAGAGATCATGGATAATTCCACCTTTATGTAGTGGAGTAATGATGGAATTTTTCCAAAGTTGGGGGACATAAGACTATGTGATGGAGATATTAATGAGTATGCTGACTGGGTATGCTATAGCTTTGGCTGCAAGTTGTAGATATTCAGGTGGGAGATTTTCTGAGGAGAGGGAGCAGGGTTTTAGTTTGTTGAGAAGTTTGAGTACTAGAGATTTGGATACTGGCTGCATGGAGAAAGGTGGAGTGGAAGTAGCAATATGAGAATTGTTGTGAGTGGGTGAGACAAGAGAGCTGGGGTTAACCTGTGTGAGATTAGAAGGGGTTAGCGGTTTATGACAGTTGGGGTCAGTTTTAGGAGAGGTGTCTTTTAGTAGATTTTGGATGGTATTAATAAAGTGAGAGTTAAAAGAATTAGCAATTTGTTGTGGGTCTTTGTCAGGATAAAGTGATGGGTTCTGTGAGATCCCAGGATTAAGAAGGGAAGAAACTGATTTCCAGAATTTTTTTGGGTTGCATTTTTGGCTAGATAGTTGTGTAGAGAAGTAGTTTTTTTGTCATTAATTACTAGTTTTTGGCCTTATTTCTGAACTATTTCTAATTTCATTTAGTGGAGTCTTGTTTTATGCCAGTCTTTCCATGCTTAATCTCTAGAAAGCAGAGTTTGTTTAGTATATTTAGTTAGCCAAGGGGTGTGATTATGTTGTATCCATTTGATGCAAATGGGCACTAAGCTATTAAGAGTATCAAGAAATAGTTTACTGAAATAATTAACAGCATCATCCAGTGGTAGTATTTTTAGAGGGGTCCAATTGTGGGCCTTTAGGGTATTTAAAAAAGTGTTTTGGTTAAAGTTGGTAAGGTTTCTGGATGTTCTATAGGAGTGGGCTCTGGGGATTTGAATTTGTGTTCTGTGGGTAATGACTGGGAGTTGGTCACTTAAGGGGTTTGGAAGGGTGCCACTATTGGAGTATTTTTGAAGGTGAGTAACTAGGATCCAGTCTAAGGTTGATTCTGTTTGGGTAGTTTGAGTACGAGTAGCACTTGTCTGTGTAAAACTGTGCAGGTTGATGCTGTTTGTAGGGGACATGGAGATTATGTTTTGCCAGCTGATGTTTATGTCACCTAGAATAATAGTTTCATGGGAGATATTGCGATTAGCCGAGGATAGAAAGTCTTCCAGGACTGGGATATTCTGGCCGGGGGGGGGGGATATATAGCATGGCAATACATAGTTGTTTGTTACCATTGATATGAAGGGTAGTTAGAAGCACTTCCATGTTTCCAAAGGAAGGGGCAGGTTTTTGCCAGATAGTAATAGTATAAAAGTCTCGATATATTAAAGCTACACCCCCTCCTTTTTTGTGGAGTCTGTCATTGCAAAGGATATTGTATCCTGGTGGGATTACTTCTGTGTCAGATATGTGTGGTTTTAACCAGGTTTCTGTAACTGTCACAATATCTGGTGTGTATTGGGAGAGCCAGGGATCGAATTCAGTGATTTTATTGCAAATGCTACATACATTTAGAGTTACTATATATAAGTCATGGTATGTAGGTCGTTGGATGGATGATGGTAGGTTGTTTGGTCCAGGGTTTGGATGTATAGCTCCTCATTAGGAGAGTTTGAAGAGAGGAAGTATTACAGTATTTATCTGATGGATTCTAGAACGAGATTTAAATAAGAAGTGGGGTATCAATTTGAATTTAGTAGTGGTGTGGAAGAGTTTTAATTTGGGTAGATACAGTGTACTACATACAGATAAGGAGGATGAGATTTTAGAGTAGCTATTGCTGTTTCTTATTCCAGGGGTTGTTATAGCTTCATGGTTAGGTGGTGATATAAACGGGGGTGGGGGGGTGGGGGACGTAGCTTGAGAAAGTATAAGGAGAGTAGTGATGAGAGTAAGAGAGAGGATAAAGGAATATTAAATGCTGGACATCATTAGATATATTTGATGTTTCTAGAAATGATGCTTTATTTCATGGAAATGTTTTACAAGTCTCTCTTTTGCTGCCTTTTGGCCCAGGAAGTGACTAAAAATGTTCTTTGGACTAGTTCATGCTCCTGATTAATGAATTTAAGTAAATAAATAAATAAATACATAATGCAAATACATAATATGTGTATTATAGGTCATGTTAGATTTCGGATTCGTACCAGTTAACCCGCTTAACGGTTGTAATGTGCTGGCTATACGTACAATTCTGTTGAGGGTTTCAATGTTCAATGGGAAAAATGTTTTCCTTTCTCAAGTTAGTGGTGAAGGCGGACTACACAGAGGTTTGTGATGTGTTTCCTAGAAGGAGCTCTTCCCTTCTGGGGAATTCATGTGGGGAACTCAGTTCCACTTTTTATTATGTGTTTCTTCAGGAGGTGATTTTCACAGTAAACACAGGAATATATATTCATCTATTAGAGTCCTTTAAGGTACAATCTGATCCTTGGCTGGGGTCAGTTATAGAGTGTGTGGTATGTGTGTTGGGAGGGTGAAGTATACAGTTTGGTTATTACATAACTTTATCCTCACATCCATTTGGACTGTCTTAAAAATATGTTTGATCACATAAGAAAGACAAAGAAAATTATTATGGTTGGGGGATTTAACTGTGTTAACATCTCTAAATAGTATATATGTTCATAAAAATCTTACTGCATTGGCACGTTTTCAACAAGGCTATAGACAGTTTTGGCCCATAAAATACTGGGTAGCTTGAGCATTGTGTATGCAAACCATACTTTCTTCTCCAGGCCATGTGGAACCTGCATGAAGATTGATATGTGTATGTGGATAGGTCAGAGCCAGCAGTATCACAATAGATATTGTTTGCTCATTGAGAGCTTGTGACCATCATCCACTATACATCTGTAGCTGATGCTTCAATTACATAGACACATTCTGCAATGTTTCTTCAAATTAGTTTGCATAAAGCCTCCATCAGATGAACCCAAACAAAGTTTTCTCCATACAAAAAAATAAATAAAAAGCATTTTTGCAGGGGGCAAGCCACCTGTAGCATAGAACTGCAGGGAAAAGTGAAAACAGACAAAACAATAAGTGAATTGCTCCTGGCACTTTAATAGAAACAGTATCAACAGTCATTTTCTACGAAAAAGTGAAGAGTTGAGAATTAACCATCCCATATCCGGAACAGGGGATGATGTCTTAAAAAAAGAAAGAAAGTGAATCTAAGTATAAAACTGTTTTGGTCCTTCTGTCTGGATTTACTCCTTTGTGATTCTAGTAAGGGGACTACTAAATATACCATGGCTGAACTGTGGCTTGGAACACAAGTTCTATTACATTTGAAAGCCAGGCTGAGAGTGCGAGAGTGTTAAGTGTAGCATCATGCAGTGACCCTTCCACTCCAATGATTTTGAATGTTAGCACAACTGCCCAAACTAATAAACCATGAAGGAAACATACAGGTCTAAGTGGACCTGATGTTTGGTAGAAAGCTCCATTCTCTGATTCTGATATTTCACTAATTTACAAAATAGTTAGGCAGCCTTATTATCTTAACCTGTTCAAAAGTGAGAGATACTATTTTATTTAATTTATTTTCTGTTTCTTGACTGGACAGATGAATTAGTCCAAAGACCCTTTTCTGTCAAGACCTAAGCCAGAAGGAGTCATAATAATAATAATATTGTAACTACAAAAATGCCAGATTCAGAATTGTGTAAATATAGGCAAATGTATTCTTGTTATTTGCAAACTATATAAATTAAAGGAATATAAAATAATAGTTAAACAATGAAGATATATATATATAAAAAAAAAAAATATATATATATATATATATATATATATATATATATATATATATATATATACGTAATTTAGGAGATAAATGCAAGTGAGAAAAAAAGCATTAATTCATACATACCGGCATAAATAGAAGGCACTTAAAAACAATACATATATACAAGTAAGTCTGAATGAGGTTAAACAGTAGTTCATAGAAATGTTTATATACTTGGTTTGGTTTGAAGATTTCCTTATGGAGACCTAACCTGTTCAGACAGCTTTTTATCACCTCAGAAATGGAGCAAGTCCTGTACATTTTCCAGGGCTGCAAGACTCTCTGCCCTGAAAGACTCCGTTTGAACTTCTTTCAGATCCCTTCCTAACAGGCCAAAACATTCCACAGATTTGCTTGGCATTTCTCCAAGGCAATGAAAGGCCCCATTGGCAAGGGAAGAGCCCCCATGGTACTGTCCATTACTGAGTCTCTCTCATAAATGTTGCTTTTACATTTTTATTAAGCTGTGGGCTTCTATACTTAAGCCTATGATAGGTTTTCTCAATCACACTGACAAAGCAGACCTTGACACAATGAAGTAACTGGAAGACTGCATCGGATAGGTAATAATAATCATACACCAGGCCAATTTTACTATTTTCAGCTTATATATTTGCTGGTCTGATAGATTGTTTCCTTTTACATTTGTTTAGGCTTTACAACTTGACTCCTTGGTTATGATCTGTTTGGATTCTCAAATTTTACAGAAGACTACATATTCTAACGGCACCCAACGTGGCTTTTTATTCTCACCACTGTGGTCCCTCTGGAATAGGGCACCAACATGGAGTATCAAAGAATTCCTAGTCTGGAGAGGGATCAAATAAGAATTGTTTAAGTATGAGTCATTGAGTCTTTTTGCAGATAAACTTAAGATAACTCTCCCATAATGCATTTTTTGGGGACACAGTAAATAATTCACTATTTCTGTCTGACTTTGAACATTAAAACAAAGTCCCAGGTTCTATGTATATCATGCATATTATTTGCACTGATATGTTTCTTCTAGCATATCAGTACAAGTGATATGATAGGAGAATCATCTGCATTACTTGGTCAATATACTTTAGTGGTCACTTTGGGCACCATTGTCAAAGATGTCACATGTCATCACCCTCAACTTGGCACCCACTAATCTAAAATATTTGGAGATAGAGTACTTGCCATGCAGTACAGCCATTCATAGCAGAATATATGCTTGTCTGCATGGGTTCTGCATGATAGAATACATTTCTAGTTGGCTACAAACATGCATGCCTATGAATTATGAACTATCTTTGCTGAAGATGGTATTACTTTGTAAACAATTTTGATGAGGCATCTACACCAAAACCAGGTTAAAAATGAAGTCATGAGATTTCAAAATTATTGGGCCGTTTGAATCTTAATGTTGAACTGAATTTGATGGCTTAAAACAAGAATACAGTTAGTAAGGCCTACACCTCCTGATAGCTAAGCTGTACATCTTTTCATTATGACTTGCCTCAGATTATCAGGTTCCACGTGAACTAATGGAAATGGGTATCTGGGTTATTTCTTTCTAGGAATGCACTCTCCACTCTGTTGCAAGGATTTAGATCTGCTGAAGCTGTAACACTGGAAGCACATTTTTATATATCAGTAGATCTTCTGTTGACAGAACTAAGGTAAATTTAAAATTTTCCTTTTAGATTTTATTTTATAGTAAAGAAGGTATTAGCGTTATAATTTCCATAGCTAAGCTGCTAACACAGTGGCTAAAGGACTTCATTTTGACACACAGATGACAAAGAAAAGAGTGATCATAACATTTCAGGAAGTTTAGGTGATATTTAGTGTTTGGCCTGAGGAATGGATAGTTTACAATGAGGTTGCTTCTTTAGTATAGGAATGCTGATACAAATATAATAATCAGAGCTCTCTCCCTATAACTTATATTTGGTCAGTGATACTTATAAAGGATGCTTTAACTGTGGTCTGTAGTTCCTTTTATTATTTTTATTTGAGTTTTGTATATCCTGAAAGGACAATTATTACATTTTTGAGTTAAAAAAGTGAATTAAATCAATGAAAAAGAAAGAAGAAAGTATAGAGTAAAAGCTTGAGCATCAAATGCAAGGTAAGGGAAATATGTATCAGGCAACAAAAGGAGCTAGGGGAGGGAAAGGGGATTAGAAATTAGAATAAATAAATCACAGATTTTGTCACAAAATACAAATTACTTGAACACTTCTAATGTTTAATAGACCGGCAGTAAACTCTAATAGTTATCGTTCATTTCTTCTTAATCAGACTTGAAAACATTCACTTCTATGAAATAATTCCAGCACTCTTACTCTGGGAATAAAGATATAGCTTGTGATTTTCAGTGCCATAATATTAAACAGCTTTCAATATTTCATATTCATACAGCTACGTGAAAAGCGGTGCATACAATTCCACCTAAATATTTAGTCATATTTGATAATATTTGAGTTTGTTTGGGTTATTACCACTTCAGTGCACAAAAATGAATATACCTAACACAAGTTTCTGACTGGATGTGAAGACTTCTGGTTTAGTAATGGAAACACCATCATGATCTGACCACATCCATGTCTAGTTTAGTCTTGAGGTACTGCATTTTGGTCCCTAGGCCTGAACTGAGGTAATGTCATATTTCTCACACCACTCAAAAGATTTTTCTCTTTCGCTTTTACTTCCTCTCTTCACGTTCCATTCTGGGAGTGGTGCTGGAGGGCACAGTGCCCTGACTGCATTACATCTCCATGTCTGGCTCTTGACAAACCTGCTCCAAGTTATATACACCTTATCTCACTAAAGGAATGTTAATCATGGTATAATTATGAGTCCCATTCCATGTGGCAAAAAGGGCAAATGTTTTTCATTCTGCTTTTCAAATTCTGACTGCTTTTTCTCTCCTGTTCCTCTTTTTGGCTACTGTTTACTATTCTTAGTTATGATGATTTTCTGACTGTGATCCCAGCTATGTACTCTAGGTTAGACCCATGCCTACTGGAACTGGTTTTGGCCTGCCTTGATGTGTGACCTACATGTGCTGGGACCAACAATTGAACAGATATTAGAGCCCTTTCTGGTGTCTGTTTTTTTCCTAACTGCTGAGAAGATGTCTGTTGTTACCCCAAACCTTTAGAAACTCTCTCTGCATCCTAATGTCTTCGACAACAGCTGTCTCATTCCAAACCTTCCTTTCTTAGGCAAAGTTATTCCAATTGTTTTCTAAGCATGGCTTGAATCCTTTCTTATGATGAATGAAAGCTTGTATCTCTATCTGTCTGGGGTTTTCTCCCACCACAGCACTGAGACCACTCTCATTTAAATATCAAATGACCTCGTTATGACTATATTTCAGTTTTAACTGTTTCATGCTTGCAGAACCTCTCTGCAGCATGTAAATCCACTGACCATGGCATCATGATTGAGTGGTTATATCTGACTTCTACAGTCCTTCAGTTGTTCACTTCCTACTTATCAAGCTGTACCTTGAGTGTGGTTTCAGGTCTAAATTCCTTTGTACCATATCTTGAATCTTTTAATTTAATTTAGTTCTTATTAAGGGGGAAACATTTTACATACCATCGCTATGGTGATGATATCAAGCTTTACTTCTCCTTCCCTCAGGAAAATATGTCAATCATGTATTTTCTTGCTAACAGCCAGGAAGCCATCTGAAACTGAGACCTGTTAGTTCATGCTGTCTTCAAAGACAGTAGTCTGATGAGCACACTATCATTATTCATCTCAACCTTGAGTTTGTAAGTATGGTGCACAATTTAGCCATAATCATAAAACTCTTGCTGATTAATTTTAACTTCTTAATACAGTTTAATTACTTTAATATAAATGTAAATGTGCCTATGTCACAAGTGATAATGTAATAACTAATAACTAAAGACCATAACACTTATTAATCCAAACTCCAATCAGAACATAACTCTAACCCCAAAAAGTTCTGGAATTGCATTTCCTCCCTTCTAAATCCTGGTAGAAAAGATGGGTCTATATTAAAACACTGAACTCTGAAAACAGTGAACGGTGTTTCATCGACACATATTTAGCGAAAGCTGAAAATGTCGAAACCACAGAACAGCAATTTCTTTCCTAGGGAAGGAAATTGCTGTTCCAACCCCCCCAAAAAAAACATTAAACACTTCCAAACACATATATACATACCCTAACCCTCATTATACCCCCCAAAAACCAGTAAACAACTAAATACACATATGCACGTAACCCAACCATACATCTAATGAAAAAAAAACAGTAAACATTTTAAAGCATATGCACTTACCTTAACCCACGCCCTAACCCTAAGGTCAGTAACTCTCGCACATTTACATAAACAGTTCCAAACACATACACACTTACCTTAACCCTAATTCTACCCCCCCAAAACAAAAGCAAACAGCTGAAAACACATACACATGTAACTCAACCATACATCTAATGCAAAATAAAAAACAGTAAACACTTTCATACATATGCACATGTTCTTCGTATTTCACTGTTGCAGTCATTACATTTGGGTAACCTGCCTGCAGGTTGCCCTCAGTCAGCCTGATTAACAAAGTCTTGGGTTCTGCGTCGGTTGCGGTCCCCTCTTCCATGACGTCAGGTCATCAGGGGTATAAAACATGCAGTCAACGCCATTACATCAGTCTTTCTTGCCATGCGGTGCCTGAAGCAGAAGCAGTTCACAAGTGCCGGTCAGCTGAATCCTGAAATATTCGTTTCAGAAACAAAGTCTTCAACTAAAAGCTAAGTACCCCGTTGGGGAAACTTTTTCTTGCTCCTTTCCGATGTCAGTAAAAGTTAATAATTGCATTACTTGTGGAAAGCAAATACCTCATAAAGATTTTCATTTGTACTGTATTCCTTGCCTAGGCCCTGACCATGACGTACCTTGCTGTCGGTTTTGTGCTTTATTTAATCAGCATACTATCCATCGTCGGTATATTTTTGCCACTAAATACTTCGGTTCTCGATTTAATTATCCAGAAATGTCGTTGGTTAGCCATCCGACTACTGGAATTCTGAAAAAAACGCAAAGATAAATAAAGACAGAGACAGGCCGCCGAGGTCCAAAACTGCCGATGATGCTTCTCCTAAGCCAGTCACTAGTTCGCCATTACTCAGTGAGGCACTTTCGCAGCCCCTGATACCCGCTACTTCTGATTCGCAGGCCTCTACTGAGACCCATTCGTATTCCGGTATGCTGCAAGATACTTCAACTATGGAACCCGCAGATGTCTCTACCTTGGATGGGTCCGGAGCCGCTGAGGATGTATTCAGGCCTATGGACTTGCATATTAAATTGATGCCTCCTTCATTACTAAGGCCTAAATCTCAATCCATGTCTAAAAAACGGATGCCCAGGCCACATGCTCAGGCCTCTATACTTAAAAAACAAATGATAAAAATGGCTGAAGATCTAATAACTCTAATCAGGGGTAGCCAACCCCCCCCCCAAGAGGCCTAGGGCTGAGCTTGATTATGAATCTTCTGATCAGGATTCTGTTTTTTCTGACTCTTCTGATGATCTGGATTTGTCCTTACCTACTTATGAGGATTCTGATGCAGAGGACTCTATTCCCTCTGCTTCCCCTCCTGAGGATTTTTCTTTTGGGGAAACCTTACATACTCTAAGGGAGCATTTTCACTGGGAAAGCCAGGAATTTTCTGATTCAAAAAAGAGACTTAGAGATTTCCTTCTCCTACCTCAGCATAGGCCTTTGGCTATTCCTCTTGTACTAGATATTGTCGATGATGCTTTCTCGGAATCCAGTTTGGCCCTTGATTCTCTGCCTCCTGCTCCCAGTAAACCTGACAGATACTACAGGGTCCCAGAGTCCCACAAGTTCCTTTTCAAAAATCCTATTGCAGATCTAGAGACTATTTCACAGGGGCCCAAGGGCATTAAGGCTTCTACTGCTAAAAATCCTACCCCTTCTAGTAGAGATTCCGGGGTGCTGGATAGATGGGGAAAAAAGGTTTATACTTCAGCAACTTTGGCAATTAGAGCTTTAAACTGCCAATTTCATATGTTAAAATATCAACAACATGTTACTGGACTGCTTAAACAGAAAATGATGTTGATTTCTGACTGTGTGGAAAATAAAGACTTACAGGATTTAATGCATTTTGCTGAACAAGTTGGAAAATACACTTTGCAATGTGGTTTTGATTCTTTAGAGGCCTCTTGTAGGGCTGCTGTTACTGGGTCTGTGCTTAGAAGGCATGCTTGGCTTAAGGAGCAATATTTGCCTGATCATGTTAAAGCTAAATTGTTGGATGCTCCTTTAAATCAGGACTGCCTGTTTGGCAACAAGGCTGAAGAAGTTCTTAAAAAGATGGAAGATAAAGCTAAATCTATGCAAACTGTTAAAGATTTTTTACAAGTTCAGCCTCCTAGATTTAGTAGGCACTGGCCTTCAAAGAATTGTTCCTTTCCAGCCCCTTCCAGGTCTTCTCAAGCCAAACCCAGACACAGCAAAAACCCCAGGTTTCAGTCCCAGGGGCCTCACAGAACTAAGCAGTGGGGGACCTCCACTTCCAAGTCCGGGAATAACAAGACACCCTCCCCCCCATGGTAAACTGTCTCAATTACTTCCTTTTAAAATTTCCAAGCACTTATCTTCTGACTGCCCCTTTGGGGGGAAAGATTGCTCTTCATGCAAAGAACTGGGAAGTCATTACCCAGGACAAATGGGTTTTAAATATAGTGTCCCAGGGATACAGATTTCACTTCCACATGTTGCCAACACCAAGTGGGTGGCTGGACCTACCCCCAAATCAGTGGGCAGAGGCTAAAAAACAAGTACTTTCTCTCTTAAGCATGGGGGCTATTCAACTGGTACTAGAAGAGGAAAAGGGACAAGGTTTCTACTCCAGACTTTTCCTGGTACCCAGAAAAGACAAATCATAGCGCCCAATCCTGGACCTGTCTACTCTAAACACCTTTCTGGAGATTCCAGAATTCAAGATGCTGACTTTTCACCAATTACTTCCTATGCTAGGCAAAGACGCCTGGTTGGCAATACTAGATTTAAAAGAAGCATACCTGCACATCCCAATCAGGGAATCTTGCAGAAGATACCTACACTTCAAAGCAGGCTACACGCACTATCAGTTCTCTGCACTGCCCTTTGGCTTATCTACTGTGCCCAGGGTATTCACAAAGTGCCTAGCTCCAATTATTGCATTTTGCAGGCAAAGAAATATTCAAATATACCCATACTTAAATGATTGTCTAATTCAGGCAGAAAGCCAGGACATACTTTTGAATCATCTGGCGTTTGTAAAAAGGGTTCTAACTTGTCTGGGGTGCACCATAAATGAAAAGAAATCACAACTGGCACCCTGTTAACAAATTACATTCCTGGGAGCAAGCTTGAATACAACTTCCCAGATGGCTTACCTCATGCCAGAAATGCAAATTCATTTGACAACCTACTTCAAACAAATGGCCACAAAAACCCTGCTATCTGCAAGACAAATACTGCAAGCCTTGGGGTTCATGGCCTCCTGCATTCTTCTAATTCCATATGCAAGACTGCATATGAAGAAACTACAGTGGTATCTAAAAAGTCTATGGAGTCAATGTTCTCACAGCCTAGAAACAATGATTCCTATCATACCTTTCCTATGCCTAGAGTTCCTTTGGTGGGCAGAGGCCTGCCACCAAAACAAGGGCCTGCCTTTCACACCACCCCCTGCTGCCCAAACCCTAACAACAGATGCATCAGATTATGCATGGGGGGGGCTTAGCTGGCAGGGAAGTGCATTCAGTGCAAATGGAACCCAAGTCAAATGCACCTGCATATCAATCAAAAAGAAATGTTAACTGTACTGAACACTCTGACAGCCTTCAAGGATTACATTCTTCCAGGACAATTAATGGTAAAGATGGACAACACCACGGTTATGTGGTACATAAACAAGCAGGGGAGTACACATTCTTACCACATCTGCAGACTAGCCATGGCATTGTGGAACACAGCCTTGAGCTACCAAATTCACCTACAAGCTCAATTCCTGCCAGGAAAATTAAATACACTGGCAGACGGACTAAGCAGAAACCTCATGGACCCATACGAGTGGAAAGTGGAACCAAGGATTTTCAGCATGTTGACAAGCGAATGGGGAAGCCCAGATATAGACCTGTTTGCCTCCCCCCAGAACTACCAATTGGACAAATTTTGCACAAGGACTCCCCACAAACAAGCCTGGAAAGTGGATGCTCTGTCCTTCAGCTGGAAAAACCTATCAGTCTATGCCTTCCCCTGCTGCCTCTGCTCTCCAAAGTACTACTAAAAGTCAAACAGGACAAACCAAGGATGATTTTGATTGCTCCAGACTGGCCATGCCAACACTGGTACCCCCTCCTGCACAGTGTGTCATGGTTATCTCCATGGCACCTGCCTCAGACTCCTTCCCTGCTGTCTCAGCAGGAGAACCAGATTCTGCACCCTCATCTTCTAACACTGAACCTTGCAGCCTGGCTAATTACTCAAACTCTCCCTTACCATTCCTCAGCAAACCTTTAATGGATGTCATCTTAGAGGCAAGGATGCCTAGTACTAGAAAATCTTATGCTGAAAAATGGAAAATATTCTGTGCCTGGAACCAATCTCAAGGAATGAGCACAGCAGCGCTCAATTTACCTCAGATTTTACAATACTTAACTGAGATGCTTCACAAGGGCCTGTCTTTTTCCTCCATTAAAATCCACGCCTCAGCCATTTCAGCTCATTATGATACAGAACCTCCCCTCTTCTCTCATCCACTGCTCAAGCAGTACCTCAGAGGGGCCAAAAATTTGAGACCACCCAGGAGAGCTCCAACCCCAGCCTGGGATCTTAACTTTGTATTGGAAAAACTCACTCTACCTCCTTTCAAGCCAACTGCTACTGCAGACTTAAAATTTATTTCTTGGAAAACAACTTTCCTTTTAGTAATCACTTCAGCTAGAAGGGTATCTGAATTACAGGCCATTATGGCAGTGGAACTTTTCATCATCTTTCATGCGGACAGGGTGTCACTCAGAACTAATCCATCCTTCATGCCCAAGGTGATATCCAGTGTGGCTCTTAATCAGTCCATTCATCTGCCAACCTTCTTTCTCAATCCACAGAATAAAGGGGAATGGATTCTGTATTCCTTGGATGTGCACAGACAACTTAGATTCTACTTGGACAGGACTAAACCTCAAAGAAAATCGGAACAACTGCTGGTAGCATTTTCTGCAGGGGCAGAGAGGAAGGCTATTTCAAAACAAACCATTTCTAAATGGATAAGCCATTGCATTCATTTCTGCTATAAGCACCATGGAAAACCTATCCCCCAGGGGATCAGACCTCACTCCACCAGGGCTGCATCTACTTCTACAGCCTTTCTCAGAGGCGTGCCTACCAGGGACATCCTAGAAGCTGCTACCTGGAGTTCTGTACATACTTTCACCAAGAATTATCATTTGCTAATTTTCTCTAAATCCAGAGCTGGCTTTGCCACTGCAGTCTTGCAGGGCCTTATAGCTGGCCCTAATGCTATCTAAACTCCTCCTCCCAACCACAGCTTTGGGAATCTACCCAAATGTAATGACTGCAACAGTGAAACATGAAGAACATAGTACAGTTGTGTACACTAACTATAAATGTAGATGTTTGAGTGTATCCGCAGTCCTAGTTACCCTCCCTCCTGCCCCCTAACTTCTTTTGGCTATACCTCTACTTTCCTTTACTATGATTAAAAGCCTTTTTGGTGTATTTGTTTTTTTGTTGGAGGTATACCTTTGTGTTTTTATGTTTAATTGCTTCCCTTTAGGGGGGCACCTGACATCTGGGCAAGAAAAACTGATGTAATGATGTCGGCTGCATGTTTTATACCCCTGAGGACCTGATGTCATGGAAGAAGGGACAGCAACTGATGCAGGACCCAAGGCTTTGTTAATCAGGCTGACTAAGGGCAACCTGCAGGCAGATTACCCAAATGTAATGACTGCAACAGTGAATACACTCGAACATCTACATTTATGGTAAGTGTACACAACTGTACTTTACCTTAACCTGCACCCTAACTCTAAGGTCAATAACTGTTGCACATTCACACTTGGGAGCTATACCAGACAAGGGACCACACTACACTTCAGAACACGGCAAAGCAACAAAGTGGTCAAGCGACTTCTTTCCCAGGGAAAGAATTCACTGAACAGCTGCTTCGCTGTTTTTCCTGTTCGCTTTACATGTGTTGACGAAAACGCATTAGACAAAATGCATTTTTGTCGTTCTAATAGGAACCCGAAAAGACAATCCATGCCCTAACCCAAACTCCCCAAACCATGAAATTGCATCTAATTTCAACACCTTTTTTGTTGACTGCATAGCCAAACTAACCACAAACTTTCCCATCTTCTCTCCTTCTCATAGTCCCCCATCCACTGCTTTTCCCTCTAACACTCCACCTTTCAGTCTTAAACCTATCCCCACCAGAAGCATAAAAAACTCCTCCCTAAACTAAAGCCTTTCTCCTACGCTCCTGATAATCTGCCTTCATCCTTCCTTAAGATGGCTGCAGACAGCATTGCCTTCCCCATTTCCATTCTTATCAACAGGTCCATCCAAGGAGCCTATGCCCCCTCACTCTGGAAGAAAGCTTTTGTCACCCCTCTCCACAAATGCAGCAATAACACAGACATTACTAACTTCCATCCTATATCTATTTTCTTACCTCTTTTTAAAATTCTCGAAAAGTGCATTCATCTCCAACTCTTGCCTTAACTAACATGCAATCATCTTCTTACCCCAATACAGCATGATTTCAGGCCTGGCCACAGCACTACCACTGCTCTTCTGTCCTTCCTTGACAACAGTGCTTGCAACTCTGGGAAAATCATATCCACCCTTTACTTAGATCTCCCTAAAGCCTTTGACACTGTCTCACACCCTCTACTCTTATTCTCAACTTTCCTCCCTCAGTTTCTCTCATTCCTCCATAGCCTGGTTTATAAGCTGGCTCTCCAATAGACAACAAGCTGTTAAATAGAAAAATTCCACTTCATCCTTGCTCAGCAATCCCTCTGACATCCCCCAAGGCTCTAATCTTGGCCCCTTAGTTTTCAATATTTTCATTAATAACTTTCACAAATCCATAGATAATGCTACACTAATCCAGTATGCTGATGATTCCACAACCATCTGTACAGCAAACTCTCCCTCTGAACTCCTTCAAAAATACAATAATACTCTAATCGAAATTGCACCTCACATCAAACTACTTGGAGTTACCACTGATGAATTTTAAAGTTCGATATCCACATCCAAAATAATATAAAAAAACACCAAAAACTAGGTCTGCTGTATAGACAAAATCACTGTCTGACCACTTCTGCCAGACGTACTATAGCCTCCTTCTACCTGCTCCCATCTCTTATGTATGGTGTTTCTCTACTTAGTTATCTCCAGCTTAGCCTAAAAAACAAGCTGAAAGCCTGCTGTAACCAAGTCTGTAAATTTGCTACAGGGTCCAAATACTCAACCCATCACAAACCTTCCCTCCACTTCCTAAACTGGCTTGAGCTTCCTAATTACCTGAAATTCATACAACTCACTGCTGCTCACAAACTCATATTCCAACCCACCATCTGCCCCTCTCTTTCATCTATCTTAACCCTTTACCTCCCCAGTCATACTCTTAGATCTGAAAACCAAAACCTCCTTAAAAATACCCTTATGCCCTCCTGGCCAATTACTTCTATCACACTCCTTAGCTAAATTATGGAATTCTCTCCCCCTCCCTCCACTGTACTCACAACCACTCTAATTTCAAACCTCTCCTCCATTCTTACCTTACCTCAAATTGAGACTGTTCCTGCTCCCTTCCCACTTAAATTACACTGTTGTTTCTTTCAAACCTCCCTTCAATCTCATCTACTATCACCTCTGATCACTAACATTATTGTTAGAACAAACACTAAACTTGTATAAACACTTTATGACTTGCACTTTTAATTATATTCTCTGTATTACTTTTGACTTTATCTATATTTTAACATTTGCGTTTTTAAACGTATACTCCCTGATTTTGTATTTGTATTTTAAATTGTATATTTATGCTTTTGTATACTGTATATTCCATACTGTACTTATGTTATATTCTGTTAACTGCTTTTGGAGCTTTTCTCTTCTGGCCTCCACTGAAAATGGACTCTGACTGGCCCAGTGCACTTCCCTGGTCATCAAACTGGAAATAAATAATAAATAAAGGTGTTTAAAAATCAGCTGTGATGGTATAATCATGTTCCCACTTGCTGAATATTTCCAAGTCTGGTACCTTATTCTTCAAGAAAATCATCCAGCACTTGCTCATGGTTTGGCCTCATCCCACCTTGTCTACTGTAATGCCATGTACTTGGGACTTCCTGACAATGTGGATGACCATTTACAGTTTGTGCAAACTACTGCTGACAGACTACTTCCTGGCATATCATGTTCATGTTGAACTGTGGAGATTACCCTGGCTTCTAATCCACTATCATATTATCTTTAAAATACTGGTGTTGATGTATCAGTGCACATAGGATTTGCATTGTTTTTGTGTTAGGGAGGCTGTAATGCTGTCCTTCCTGGGTATTATTCTCTACCTTCCTAGAGCTGCAGGTAGTTCTCTGGTTCCTGATCCTTTGTGTAGTGAGCCATCATTAGCCTTGCATTTCTAGAACCTGCTACCACAATTGCTTTGAGAGAGTCCTAAGTTGGCTTACCTCTGCAAATTTTTAAGCCCATTTTATTTTAACTATTTTTAAGGCTTCCATTTGGTTCTTCGTGTTGTCTAAAGCATTGGTTCAAAATGTATGTCATATTCCTTTATTTGGATGTTCATGTTCTCTACTGCATTCACTATCTTTGTAAGAAACAGTACTTTTATTGGTTTATTTGTGTTTTTACTTATCATTTTTATTAATTGTTTTATTGTGTTATCATATTTCAAGCTCTGTTAAAGGTGATTTGGCAATGAAGGACCTAAATAAATTTGAAGTTAAAGAATGTGCTTTAGCATTTTTTTACTAATAGCACAATATAATTGCTTCATGTAGATTCCTTACCATCATTAGCATTAATGACTGAGACATCTTCCAGTCTGTATTCATATACTGTAGAGAGTCAATTATCCAAAACGTCAATTATCCAAATGCAGCCTTCCAAAGTTTTGGGGTAGGAAAAAATCAGAAAGTCTGAATATGTAAACATTATACTTATTTGCTTGTATGCATTTTTTGAGCTTGTAGACCACTCATGTGAAAAATATTCTTATTGTCCATTGGAATCAATGAATGGTTGAAAAATTATTCCTTGCATGCAGAAAAAACAAGATGTTATAAATGTTTTACCTGGTTCAATTATATGTTTGATTATCCAAACGGTTTGATTATCTGAACTACCCTAGGTCCCAATTAGTTCAGATAATCGACTCTCTACTGTACATGGCATATTACTCATGTTTTTTTTTATATACTCTGCATCCAATGGTATAGATATTTGCATGTGTTGTAGCCAGTGTTGGAGGTGTTCCTTTGATAGTTTGGGCAAGTGATAGCACATATATGCCCCCTATCCTATGTTTTCTTCATTTCAGAATGAAGTAAATCATTGTCACCACATACAGGGAGAAGATTTTTCTCTAGCTACTAATTTGAAGCTGTTTGGTATGCCTCTCCCTGACTGTATCCAATTCTCAGAAGTTAAGTTTTTTTGAGGGCTTTTGGTTGTAGTTAATAAGTGTAGCACCACTTCAGAAACACCAGGATTGCAGGAATGGCATAATATCTTCCAGCAGATTTATTTAACAGAAATAGCAATCTTCTTCTTCTTTCGGCTTTTTCCGGTTAGGGGTCGCCACAGCGGATCATCTGTCTGCTCTTGATTGGTAGTGGAGTTTTACAGTGTTGAGTTGCCAGCCTGGCACCCAACCTTCCACAGAAGACACACACATGCACACACTCACACCTAGGGCCAATTTAGAGTGTCCAATCTGCCTATAACAGAAATAGCAATAATTGTCAGGAATAGCAGTCACAGTGCTGCAGCTGTAAAGTGTGACCTTGAATGGGATTTCATTATGCCAAGTGTAAAAATAAGCATATCATGTTTATGTGCTTTGGTTCTGTTTTAAGTTAGTTTTATTTGTGCCTAACTGAGGTTACTCTATCTTCCTTTTTTCTTTATTATTCCTTCCCAGTCTTTCCTTCTGCTTATGTTTAGATGGTTTAATTAAAGGAAAGCATGCACCAAGCACATTCTTAGTATTTTCTTACTTTCTTACTAACAGCTGTCTGCACATGACATCTATGGTTAGGCTGTTCAATTTCTATCCTTTGAAATGTGGTTGGATATGACAGCTTATATATGGCTTGAAATTGTCGCATTATTTATCCAGACTTTCCCAATGTGCCCAAATTGTCCACATTTATAACATCTACATTTTTCAAAGTCAAATTGTACTTTTTGATTTCTGCAGTGTTTGTATATCTCTGATATACACTTGCTTTTTTTGCATATCCTAAATTATGCAGTGTTGTAGGTGATCTCCTTATCTCCTGAGGTCTTTTCTTTTTGAACTTTAAGCTGCATGTAAATCCAACATAGCTTCCATTGCTTGGGCCATTTCAAATGGTTGTTCTAATGTTAAGTCTTTCTCAACAATAGAATTTCCCTGGAAAAACATCATTATTTATGACTTAAACCAGTTTGCCTTGCGTCATTACTCACAGATGTCTTTAATTATAGTTTTTAGATAATTTTGTCATCTCAGTAACATGCTCATTAATAAATTGATTAGCTTTGGCAGCCTTGTTCCATTGGCTTGTAAAAGCAGAATCTGTCCAGCTGTAAGCTATTTCTTCAAATATACATATCTTGAAACAGTTCAGACCTGAGTGAAATAACAGAGCAATAGCTGAAATAATCTATGCTGCACTCTTGTGGTATCTATTACTACAATAACAAACTGATTGCTGGATTGACAATCAAAGTTTAATAAATGCATGTCTACTGTTACTTTGTCCAATGGTGTCTTATCAGACAGCATATAAACAGCAAAAAGTATCCTTCATCCTTTGAGAACCAGTGACAACTAAAACTAATCATCCCAGAGTGTACCCCTGTAAATCTATGCAAATGATAGTTATGCCAATCAACTTGTAATACAATAGGTTGTGGTACTTCTTTTTTGTCTATAACATTAAATGTTCCAATTTACAGCTATAAAGTGACAGAACCTTGCTAATACATAAATCAATACATACCAATCCTAACCAGAAGAACCAGTGCAAACTTCAGAAAGAATGCACAGCACTTTTACAAAATCAAAGTTTCATTCCCAGAACCTAAACAGGATTCCATTCTCAACACTTCTCAAATAATCTGGAGGAAATTAATAATTTTACTTGTATGACTAAGGCAAATAACATCATTAAACATCTAATTAAATTCTGTCTGTTTTATTGTAAAGGGTATTGCCAAACATATGCTAGATTCCTACTTAATCTGGCTAATAGGACAGTACCGTCACCCAAAAACCTTTCAAGAGACTGACTTTTTTAATCCACCCCAGTATTTTAAACTCAACCCTCATTTTCCTTCCAAACCATGCCACGGAGTATTACAACATAAATAAATAACTATTATCAAGATACATTAACTTTGATAGCTCTTTGGCAGATAGCCTCACCTCATTCATTACAAAACTCTTTTCTCTGAAAGTCTGCCCTCATAATTCCATTTTCTAAAATACACCTAATCCTATTACTTCAGACTTGTAACCAATTATCTTCCTGCTCACCCTTGATAAATCACTTGAGAAAGCAGTTTCTTTCCAATTCACACATATATTTTCATTTGTTTAGGCTTATATATGATATCAAGTATGGATATTACAAAAGCTGTGGCACCCCCATATCCTATTATCCATAATAACCCAGCATGCAGTAGCATTAAGGATGGAGAACTGACACAGATATTTTCTAGATCGGAGTAGACCCTTGGATTCAGTATCTGTTTCAAGAGCATGAATTCAAACCCAGAGAAAAAACTCCTTATCTTGGTTTTCAAGTTTGCAAAATGATAGTGGGAGAGGCATTGCATTTTGCAATCACAAACTCATTCCACAGGGCTCTCTACTGGGTCTTTTGCTATTTATGTAGTTCATTAATTCCATCCAAAGACCTGATAAAACTGTAAATGCTTGTTATATGCAGAAAGTTTTGCTATCGTAAGTTAGAACTTTCTGCATCCAGCATTATTCCCCATGTAATTGCATGCATTGCTTGCATGATTTTATGAATGATTAACTTAGAAATACATTTCTGAACCTATAGTCATTTCCCTCCCTAATGCATTGTTATTGAGGGACTGCAGTGCTACAGATAGTGTGAGACTGATATCCTGTAGCCAATCAGCTTATACATGTCTTAAAAATGCAGTAACATTTATTTTGCAGCCAACATTCTGAACATTTTGAGCTGACAATATGCTGAGATTTACTAAAACAGCCATGCACCCCAAAACAGATGAAAAAGATATGACTTCTTGCTATTACCCCAGGATTTCAAATTTTCCCTCAGGCCTGCTTGTAGAAATATCTATGGCTAGTTATTTGGGAAAATGTCACTAAATCATCATGTTGTTTACTAAAACAAAAGTCCCTTCTTTGGAATGTATATTATTATGTTACATTTCCTCCATCTTTGTACATTTGTTTTTCCATGTTATTGGTGATGTTTTGTGTCCCAGGCTGAATTTGAAAATGGTCCCATTGGATTAATGCTATATCCCAGTGTATATTTCTTTTGTTGGTTTTGTTCAGTTACACACACCTTGAAGTATTAGCTTGTGGTCTCATCATATTTTGACTTCTGGTGGGGTAACCAGTTGTATGACACTCTGGTACCTCATTGCACCCAATAGCTAACAAAATAAAATAGTGATGTGCAGTTGGTGGAATTTCCTCGCTTTTCCCTCGAGTTCTATTACCTGAAATATAATTATGCAAATTAGATGGTAATGGGGATGCAGTCCTCTATTGCACTTAAGACCAGTTTCTACCATTTTGATACTTAACAGGTATGTTGGGTTTGTGATTGATAAGTCATCGATTTATGAAAGACAGAAGAAGAATAACTAGGAAAAGCAAGAATAAATGGACATCATAGACGATATCACAGAGCAACAGCACAGATCTTACCCATGGGTAAAATTCCAAAAGCGGAAGAATCAGCACAAGTGAAAAGTAATTGATATTACGATAATAAACAGGGCTGTACACACAGAGAGTGAGTAGCGTCTGTCACAAACAGTGACATCATCAGTGAACAGAACGGAGCAAAACTGTTTGCTGAATCTGGTTTCAGCTCAAGCTGCCACCAACCAGAATCACATGGAGACAACAGGAATATAATAGCCTTCTCCACTCATGGGCTTATAAAGTACAATGTGTTGCCTGACCTTTGTTGTGAATTTTGCATAAGAAATACTCTGGCACAAAACACTGGATGTCATCCAAGACATAAAAATATAAGAAAAATGCACGGATGACATAATCATTTTGGCAGAACACAAAGTGAAATGACACACTATGAAAGGCACTTAGTAGTCTTAAAGAAAATGGGCTAATCTTAAACAAAGAGAAATATGACTCTAACAAACACATGATTGAGTTCCAGGGGCATGATTTACCAAATATACCAATATGCTAAGAACGTTAAACATTTGCTAAGAATGGAAAATTATTTTTCACAATCTGAGAGAAACATTATTATCATAACAGCACAACTGAAAGAATTAACGAGAAAAAATTATAGTTTGAATGGTGTGATATATGAAAAAGCATGTATAAATAAAACAAGCTTAAGGGGGATCTTTGCAAAAGAGGCAAGGATATCATACATTGACAGCGCAAGAAACAGACACCAGTTTTATAGGCTTGATTGATAAGCTTGAAGCTTGCCTTAGGTAAACACAGTATAACATATAAAGGAAATAACTTATAAAACATATCATAGTCAAATGTAGAGAACACACAGGTTTATAGATTTAAAGGTGCATAATAGGCTAATGACTACTGGGGCCTTTTTAAGCCTAGCAATGCATCCCAAATCTCTAACACATTCTGGTACACTTGATAAGTGTAAGCAAGGGCATGGGAGATGAAATATTTATAAGCAGGGACCTGGCAGATGAGCCATTTACACGTTGCTTGCATTCATTTGAGACATAGGTGCCAAACCAGGGATGAATTTCCTGTTCCCCATCCAATTGTCCAAGTTACACTTGAATTTGGTTAGGAAGGAAGTGTGCTTCATATGGATGGGGATCCTATTCCAGAAAAGGGGTAGTCTCTGAGATACTTGTTTCTCCAGCACGTCTTATTTGTATCACAGGCATGGTTTAAGTCTATAGAAAGGCTAATTCTGGTCCTACCTGTTTTTCAGATATACAGAAGGTCCATCAGGATGGGGTCTGACAATGCCTTGTATGCCAGGCATAGAGGTCCCCCCAACAGCCTGTACGAGACAGAATACAGGAATAGGGCTTTGAGACATTCTGCATAGGACATGTTACTTACATCCTGTATTCTTTTAATGAAGAACCTCTGTGGGCATTTCAATTGTTGGATATGCCTGGTTAGATACATACCAAAGGAGGCATTGTACTCAATCACAGGTCAGATAAATGCCAAATACAGTGGAACAATATCCTCCTTGGACCTAGATGCCATACCTTTGTTTATAAGTTGTGCAGCACAGAATGATTTCCTCACTATGTAGACATATGATGCCAAAGATAAGATTAATGTCTATGTGTATCCTCAAGTCCCTGCCTACTAGGTTGACTCTTAGGGGTGTGTTATCAATATACTAGTTTTCCAGGGGTGGATGAGTTCTCATTTCTTGACATTTAGCTTTAGTCCATGGCTCTGACACAAGTTGCTTTGTCAGCCCTTCCTGGATAACACTAGGGTTGTTGATTGGGGATTCTATGACTGCTAATAATTTGCAATTATCTGCAAATTTGGCCAGCCAGAGGTCTTTGATGTTGGCCTTTACTTCACAGGAGTGGCCCCTGAACTAAACCCTGAGGGAATCTGCTTGTGCCTTGCCTCTGTATCGGTGGACTTCCCAATTCTAACGTCCTGGGTCCTGTCTGTGAGTCAGCTGGCTATTCACTGGATGACATAAGGGTTTATACCTAACCTCTTGAGTCTGTTAACAATGCCCAAGTAAAGTATTGTGTCAAATGCCTTGGCCAAGTCAAGGTAGGCAGTATGAACCATTTTGCCTTCATCCATTGCTTTTGGTGACCTTCTCAAAAAAAATCCACCAGGTTGAGTAGCCTCAATTTTCCCTTGACAAAACCAAACTGGGTTGTGTCCAGTGTCTGGTGGTTTCCTATGTCATTAGTGATCATTTCTATGATAATTATTTCCAAGCTTTGCATAAAATACTAGTGAGACTTATAGGTCTGTAGTTTCCAGGGTCTGTAGATGGTCCACCTTTGCGCAGAGGGATGATGGCTGCTATTCTTCATTTATGAGGCATGAATCCTGTTTGGAGGCTACAGTTAAACAGTGATTCCAAAGGGACTGATAGGCCTTGTTTCATGCTATGTAGAAGACAGCCTGAAATATATTCTTACAAACAGGAAATGAAACAATAGCACTAATGAGGACCAGTGAAAATTTTCATAAACTTTTGTTTGGAAGAGATTACACTGATCACTGACCAGAAACCACTGGAAACAAGCTTTAACAACCCCAATTTAAAATGTCGACTAAAAAAAGATAAAATTGTTATTGAAGTTGCAAGCATATACATTCAATATACAGCATAAAAAAGTAAACCACTGCTGGCTACTATCAAGATATAATAAAGTTGCTGATAATTATGCAGATGTGATAGTAGCATATTCAGTTCCAAAAGCCCCAACAAGGAAAGAGAAAGAAAAACAGACAAACATAACTTCACAGCAGCTCTAATGATTCTACATAATGAATATATGTGACAGGAAAAGCAAAGATGACCTGGATGCTAAAACTGTGAAATGTATATGAAATGTTTCAGTTTATGGTAACTATTTGCTGAAAGAGACCAGAATAATAATTCCAAAAAGCCCAGCTGTACAGATGTATAGAAAATGTTCATGAGGCAAATATAAGGATGATAAAATCAAAAATAATAGTTGTAGCAAATATTTAGTTCCCAAACATGGATTACATTTCTTAGAAAGTTTTATATAACAGTCTGTTCTGCCACACTAATATACATCAAAACAAAAACTTTCTTATACAGATGTATGATCTTTCCCAGCTTGGTATGTCAAGAACTCAACACTTCTGTGACACTCAAGGTGTAAATCATAGACAAGGGTCTCCATTATGTTCACTGGTAAAAAGCATGATGGACAGATTCATGGCTAGCATAGCGAAAGCAATAACATGAAGATAACAGTTAAAAAGCACACTATGAGTGTGTAAGAGTTCCACTTATACAATGACTGTGGCAACATCACCTAGATTAATGCTTAAATATGAATTTAAGAAAAGGGGAGAGCTCCCTCCCTCTACAGGTTGTTTAAGTGAAATTCTCAGGCATAAGCTATCCAAAGAAAAAAGACTCATAGGAACATAATGTCGATTGCTGTTTCCCATAAGAAAACATTGCTGGTGCAATTTCTAAGTGCGCTCTAGCAATGATCCCCTTTTGTTGGATAGTTCTCCTATCTTGGAGTTGGTATGACTGTGGATTTGGCATATATAGTTTCTGGGAATGTGGGAACCTTGACCCCAACATTTGAGGGGGTGCAAGAGAGTTTGTTGTGGTTGTTGTTTAGTAATTTAGTTGAGCCCCAGTCTTTGTGACCTCAAGGACTTTAGCATGCCAGGCTGGACTGTCAAAAACTGTTTCTTTTAGCTCCTGCAGATTTATATTAATTGCTTCAGTAATTCTGTCTATCCATCTTAACCTCTGAATGTTCTTTCTTTTTCTGCCTTTGACCTTCCCCAGCCTCAGTGTTTTCTGTAGTGAATGCTGTCTTCACATTATATGGCCAAAGTATGTGAGCTTTAGTTTTCCTATCACGCTTTCTAATGAACAGTCTAGGCTTATTTCCTTAATCCAGTGGCCTCTGTCCTGTTTTCCACATTTGCTGCCAAGTTCCACACAACACTGCAACAGCATCATTTTGTAGGATTTTAAACAATTCAGCTGGGATTCCATCACTCCCTGCAGCCTTATTAGCAAGGCTTTCTAGGCCTCATTTAACTTTATTCTCCAGAACGTCTTGCTCTAGAGCAGGATATCAGTGATGCTGGGGTACTTAGTGCATAGGCCTTTTGTATATTCTTGCTTCTATAAGGTCCTTTTCTTCTTTCTCTTTTATGTTTACTATATTTGCCTGGATGTTTCACTTGTTTTCACCAATCTCCTTGAACAGATCTCTTGCCATTACCATTCTGTTATCCTTTTCTAGTTCTTTGCAACACTCATTTAAATATATCTAACTTTTGCTTTTCTCTGAAATTCTGCATTCAATTTGACATATTTTTTCCTGTCTCCATTTCCTTTTGCTCTCCTTACTGAACAATTTCTAAAGCCTTCACAGACAACCATGTTGTCTTTTTTCTGTTTGGCATATTTTTGTTGCCACCTCCTGGACAATATCTTGGACTTCTGTCCATAGTTCTTCAGGCACACTATCTACCAGGTCTAATCTATTAAATCTGTTCTTCACTTATAATATCCATTCATTTGAATATGTTGAGGTCATATCACACCAGCTTGGACACTTAAGAAGCTGATGATCTGAATCCCAGTCAGCTCCTGGTCCTGTTATTGCTAACTCTAGAGAACTTTTCCATTTATGCCTGTAAAGTATATGGTCAATCTGATTTTGTTACTGACAATTTGGTGATATCCATGTGTAAAGCTGTTTCTTATGATGTTAAAATAGAGTGTTTGCTATGACTAGAGAATTATCTTGACAGAATTCTGGTAGTATATGTCCTATTTCATTTTGAAATCCAAGACCAAGCCTTTATATTATTCCATTTGCAGTTTGACTAACAACTTAAGCATTCCAATCAGCTATTACTGGCTTGCCCACCCCCTGCAAAAAATGCATAAAGTTAACCTTTTCACTCTACTGTGTTTCAGGCATTATTTTTTGGTGTTTCTGGTGCTTACAGTTGTTCAATTCAGTCATCCATATTAGAACCAAGAAAAAGATTCCATGTATTGGCAAGCCAGAAGGCATCCCGACTAAGGTTGTGAGGAAGTCAGCCTGGGATGACATGCTCGACAAGTCACGATCCTTCGCTAGGGATGGTTTGCACCTGTCATCTCTGGGCTTTCGGATATTGGCAAAGGCTCTTGTTACCCCCATAGTGCCTTTTTTAGGCAAGGCTCAAAAGACAAACCCACCTCCATAGGTATCACAAGGGATAAGAAACTAAGAGTAATACTACTCAACGCCAGAAGTCTAAACCTCAAGATGCATGCACTCAAAACTCTCCTTAGCATGGAGAACATCGATATCTGTGCAGTAACAGAAACCTGGTTCAAGGCTCTCGAGAGCACCCCAGCACTACCAGGTTATACCTCATACCATGCTTTTCAGCCCCAAAACTTGGACCGAACCACAAAAGTAGGGGGAGTATCAATATTCGTCAAAGATACCCACACCTCCAGGTTGGTGGCACAGCATGAAGCATCAGAGACTATCCATGTGCAACTAACAGTGGGTAAAACTGCCTTCCAGTTTATAGCCTGCTACAGACCACCCTCCCAAACCCAGGAACCCCACTTGGCCTTCCTGAGAACACTGAAAAATATGAAGGTCTCTCCAAACACCATTATATTGGGCGACTTCAACTACCCAAACATAGACTGGGAGCATTACTCTAGCTCCAAAACCCTAGCCCAAAGGTTCCTAGAATTTATAAACTCAAATGCTATGGAACAACTTGTTACCACTCCCACAAGAGGAGAAAACATACTGGACCTGATCATCACCAACATGGGGACTCTATGCTCCAGACCAGAAGTGTATCCCTCACTGGTAAGATCAGACCATAAACTAATATCACTGGATATTCACATCCCGACCTCACCCCCTGCCCAGAAAACCACAGTGAAAAACTTCTCCAAAGCAAATTTTGCACTCCTCTAAACCGAGGTGGAATCCTTCAAAGCCCCCAGGCCTGTGGAAAATATGGCCCAGACCACAGAATCCTTTATAAACGCATTCTATGAACACCTTCAGGAATGCATGGATCATGCAATCCCAAATAAAACCAAGACCCAATCCTCCAAAGGCAGACGTCCTCTCTGGTGGACCCCAGCCATAAACAAACTATACAATAGAAGGAGGAAGCTACTACATGATAGAACAAAATCCCAAAAAGGGAAGGCATCTCTGATCAGTATTAGCAAAAAACTACGGGCACTCATAAAATCGTCTAAGGCCAGCTTCGAGAGAAAAATTGCACAGGACACTAAGGATTATCACAAGGCTTTCTTTAGTTATGTTAGGAACCTGGGTGGGAATTCCCAGATATGCTCAGAATTAGTCCAAAATGACAAAAAATACACCAAACCCACAGACATTGCCAACATCCTAGCTGACAGGTTCAGCGCAAACTTCTCCCCCCCTTCCCACCAAAAGGGCGAATATCTATCCCAGCAGAGTGCTACCCCCCTGACATCCCAAATGCTCAGGTAAGAGCCGCCCTCTCCAAAGCAAAAAACACAGCATCAATGGGACCAGACGGTGTCCCGGGCTGCATCCTACATGAACTCCAAGAAGAGCTAAACCCAAACATAAAACTATTGTTCAATCTCAGCCTTACTACAGGATATGTACCCAAACAGTGGTGTACAGCAACAGTGGTCCCTCTCCACAAAGGTGGTGCCTCAACGGATCCTGGAAACTATCGCCCCATAAGCCTGACTAGCTTAGTCTGCAAAGCTATGGAAAGGATCATCATGGACCTCATAAATAAAGATATTGGGGACCTATAGACACTGGATCCTACCCAGTTTGGCTTTGTTAAGGGCAGATCCTGCCTCTTAAACCTGGTCAATTTCTTTGAAACAGTCACCAAGGCCATTGATGAGGGTAGGTGGTCCACACAGCCTACCTGGACCTCGCAAAAGCCTTCGATACAATACCCCACTCGGGCGTTATAGATAAGCTCACCAGCTTAAATATAAACCCCTATGTCACTAAATGGGTTGCAAACTGGCTCAGGGACAGAACCCACATGGTTAGAATTGCTGGAGCCATGTCAGACTCCAAACCAGTTACAAGTGGCGTCCCACAAGGCTCAGTCCTGGGACCTCTCTTGTTCGGTATATATTTCTCGGAGGTACAGGCAATTATGGAAGGACTGTGGCTGACCAAGTTCACAGATGACTGCAAACTGGGCGTCATAATCGACTCTCCAGCTGACACAAGCATCCTCCAAAAGGGCCTCATAGAAACAGACAACTGGTGCCAGAGCCATGGCCTCAAGCTAAACACCAAAAATTGTATAGTCATCCCCTTTGGCAAAAACAAAGTGCCCACAAATTACCACATAGGTGATAATCCATTAAGTACAGAAGAAGTAATTAGGGACCTGGGGACCCAAGTTGATAGCAATCTCTCATTTGACAACCACGTGGCCAAAGTGGTTAGAAAAACATTTTATATAGCCCACCTAATCATGAAGGGATTCACATCTAGATCAGGGGAGGTCATCGTGCCTCTTTACTCATCCCTCATCAGGTCCATAATTGAGTACAATGCCCCTTTTGGGATGTACCTTACCAGACACCTGCAGCAACTGGAAAGACCCCAAAAGTACCTCACCAGGAGGATCAAAGGGCTCAAACAGATGCCATATGCTGCCCGGTTAAAGAAACTCCAGCTCTACTCAGTGGCATACCGCCTGCTCAGAGGCGATCTGTGCCTGACGTATAAAGCCATGTCCAACCCGGAATTAATGGACATGCTGCACCTCAGAAAATCCAAATCCCATTGAGCTACGCGCTCGAGAGACTTGAACCTCAGCACTGAAATAAATAGGACATGCTGGAGGGACAGATTCATAACCCAGAGGCTCCCTTCACTCTGGAATAAAATCCCATTCCAGGTTAGGCAGAGTCCCTCATTGACTCTCTTAAAGAGGAATCTTGATGAGTGGATGGGAGATCGTAGGTTTACCCCTGGTATCACTGCTGTGTCACTGTTAGACAGAGGCACAGTATACTAACCTCGAAAAAGGGCATAGCAAAATTAATTTAAAATGGGTGGTGAAAGCCAAACACACTCTGGCTAGGCTTATAAATGCCCTAGGACAGATAGCCTAGTATGAACCTATGAACCTATGAACCTATGATGAAGTGAGATTTACAACAAAAATGCATCTTAAAGTGCCATACAAACATAGAGATACAGGTCAGGGGAGTGTGCTTTCCAGAAGGGACAGTCTTTTCTAATAAAACATGCAATGTTCATCATTATTTAACTACATCAGTATCTTGTGAAAAGCATGATGATTTCCTTGGTAATAGTGAATAATGAAAAACATATTGTAATGAAACACTATTAATTTTCAAAACTTTGCTCTGTTAACTTTGATTCCTTTGTTTTTCACCCAGCATGGTAAATAACAATATGCCCAATAACAGCTTTTAACCTAAAAGCACTTCTGACCATGATAAACATTTGCCAACAGAATCTCATAAGGAAATAGAAAAAAAATCACTAGTCACTTAAAAGAGAACTTTATTTGGTTATGCAAAATTAGCAAATACTTTCCATTTTGTTTGATGGTTTAAATGTAAGACAAAAGATATATATATATATGTATTTATCTTCATAGGTTCATAGGCAGGTACTAGGCTATCGGAACTAACCTAGCCAAAAAGGTACCCTGGCTGTCGCTACCCAAGAAAATTATTTTCCTGTGTCCCTGTCGAGCAGAGCCACAGAGGTGATCCCCAGGGTGAATCTCCCATTTCCCATCCAATCATCAAGATTTTTTTTGAAGAGTGCTAATGAGGAGCTTTGTTTGATATAGATAGGTAGTTTGTTCCAGAGTATGAGAAGTCTCTGGGACAGGAATCTATCCCTCCAGCATGTTCTGTTTATTGTTGTGACAAGGTTTAGGTCCCTAGAGCGTGTAGCTCAGAGGGATTGGGATTTCTTTAAGTGGAGCATGTCCAACAGCTCTGGGTTTGACATAGCTTTGTATGTTAGGCAGAGATCGCCTCTGAGTAGGTGATATGCGACGAAGTAAAGCTGGAGTTTTTTGAGACGGTCTGCTTAGGGCATCTGTTTGAGGCCAGTAATCCTCTTTGTGAGGTATTTCTGTGGCCTTTCCAGTTGTTGTAGATGTCTTGTGAGGTACATATCAAAAGGGGGGTTGTGCTCTATAATGGATCTAATGAGTGATGAGTAGAGGGGAACAATAACGTCCTTTTTCCTGAATGAGAAACCTTTTCTGATGAGGTGTGCCATGTAGAAGGATTTCCTTCCTACTGTGGTGATGTGATTATCAAAGGAGAGACTACTGTTCACCTGTGTCCCAAGGTCTCTTATCACACTTTTGGTGTTAAGTAGACTACCACCTATGTGGTAACTCATGTGTACAGAGTTTTTACCAAAGGGCATGACAATGCACTTTTTGGCACTGAGCTTGAGGCCATGGCTTTGACACCAGGCATCTGTCTCAGTGAGGCCCTTTTGTAGGATGTCCACATCATTAGGAGTTTCAATTATGGCTCCTAGTTTGCAGTCATCTTCATAGGTTCATAGGTTCATACTAGGCTATCTGCCCTGGGGCAATTATAAGCCTAGCCCGATTCAGTATGGCTTACGCCACCCCTTGATTTGAGTATACTGTGCCCTTTAAGGTTTAGTTTACTGTGCCTCTGTCTAATAGTGACACAGGAGTAATCCCTGGAACAAACCTACGATCCCTCATCCACTTATCGAGATTCTTCTTGAAGAGATTCAGTGAGTTGCTCTGCCTCACATGAACTGGAATTCTATTCCAGAGCGAAGGGAGCCTCTGGGTTATGAACCTGTCCCTCCAGCAAGTTCTATTTATTTCTGTGCTGAGGTTCAAGTCCCTCGAGCGTGTGGCTCTAAGGGATTTAGATTTACTGAGGTGGAGCATGTCCATTAATTCTGGATTTGACATAGCTTTGTATGTCAGGCATAGATCGCCTCGAAGTAGGCGGTATGCAACTGAGTAGAGCTGGAGTTTTTTTAACCGAGCAGTATATGGCATCTGTTTGAGACCCTTGATCCTCTTGGTGAGATACTTTTGGGGTCTTTCTAATTGCTGCAGGTGTCGGGTAAGGTACATCCCAAAGGGGCATTGCATTCTATGATGGGCCTGATGAGGGATGAATAAAGGCACGATTACCTCTCTTGATCTAGATGTGAAACCCTTCGTGATGAGGTGGGCTATGTAGAAGGTCTTTCTAACCACTTTGGCAATGTGGTTTTCAAAGGAGAGATTGCTATCAACTTGGGTCCCCAGGTCTCTAATAACTTTCTCTGTACTGAATGGGTTTCCGCCTATGTGGTAATTTGTGGGCACATTGTTTTTGCCAAAGGGTATGACTATACATTTTTTGGCATTTAGCTTTAAACCATGGCGCTGGCACCAGTTATCTGTCTCTGTGAGACCTTTTTGAAGGATGTTTGTGTCAGCTGGAGAGTTGATTATGGCGCCCAGTTTGCAGTCATCTGCGAACTTGGTGAGCCATAGTCCTCCCACGTTTGCCTGTACCTCGGAAAAGTATATACCGAACAAGAGTGGTCCCAGGACAGAACCCTGTGGGACGCCACTTGTGACCGGTTTTGAGTCTGACATAGCTCCAGCAACTCTCACTCTGTGGGTTCTGTCTTTGAGCCAGTTTGCGACCCATCTTGTGACATAGGGGTTTATATTTAAGCTGGATAGCTTATCTATGATGCCCGAGTGGGGTATTGTGTCAAATGCCTTTGCAAGGTCCAGATAGGCTGTGTGGACTACCTTTCCTTCATCTATGGCTTTGGTGACTGTTTCAAAGAAGTCAACCAGGTTCAAAAGGCAGGATCTGCCCTTGACAAAGCCGAACTGGGTAGGATCTAGTGTCTGTAGGTCCCCAATGTCTTTGTTTATGAGCTCCATGATGATCCTCTCCATAGCCTTGCAAACTAAGCTAGTCAGGCTTATGGGGCGATAGTTTCCAGGGTCCGTAGATGCTCCACCTTTGTGGAGTGGGACCACTGTTGCTGTACGCCATTCTGTGGGCACATATCCTGTAGTGAAGCTGAGATTGTATAGCTGTTTTATTTGAGGGATTAGTTCCTCTTGTAGTTCATGTAGGACGCAACCTGGGATGCCATCTGGTCCCATGGAAGCAGTGTTTTTTGCTTTGGAGAGGGCAGCCTTCACCTGAGCATCTGAGATGTTTGGGAGGCAGCCCTCTGTCGGGATAGATATTTGCTCTTTTGGGGGGGAGGGGGTGGAGAAGTTCGCACTGAACCTGTCTGCCAGGATATTGGCGATGTCTGTGGGTTCATTAGCCAAAGACCTTCTGTGTTAGCCTGTGCTTCAGAAAAGTAGATACCAAACAGGAGAGGACCCAGGACTGAACCCTGTGGTACTCAACTTGTCACTGGTCTGAAGTCAGATTTGGAGTCTGCTACTTTTACAGTCTGCTACTTTCACAGTGCAGGTTCTGTCAGTGGGCCAGTTGGCAACCCATCTTGTGACATAGGGATTTATACCTAGTTTAGTGAGTTTATCTATAATTCCAGAGTGGGGGATGGTGTCAAAAGCCTTGGCGAGATCTAGATAGGTTGTGTGAACCACCTTACCCTCATCTGCGGCTTTGGTGACTGCTTCAAAGAAGTCAATTAGGTTTAGGAGATATGATCTGCCTTTTACAAACCTGAACTGGGTGGGGTCCAGAGTTTGGAGATTACCAATGTCTTTGTTTATAGGTTCCATGATGATACGTTCCATGGTCTTGCAGACCAGGCTCATTAGGCTAATGGGGCGGTAGTTCCCAGGGTCCATGGGTGGCTCCCCCTTTGTGGGAGTGGGATAATCATCACTATGCACCATTCAGTGGGCACAAAGCCTGAGGTGAGGCTATGACTGAACATGATGCCTAGGTGGGGTGCCAGTTTATTTTGTAGTTCATGTAGAACGCAGCCTGGGATGTTGTCAGGTCCCATGGATGCTGTGTTCTTGGCTTTGGAGAGTATCAATATCAATTGGCGTACCAATTTCAGAAATAAATAGTTCAAATAAGCAGGCACAATAAGCCTTTAACCAGAAACTCCCAGCTCAGAAGGGCAGAATCTACCCTCTCCTCCCACAACAGTGCAGACCACACCTTCTTAATGTAAAATAACTGGCCCGAAGCCCAAGTGTTTAAACTAGAACTAACACACTCTTAGAATAACAGACATTAAGCCTTCAATCAACAACTCCCAACTTAGAAGGATGTAAGCTACCTGTCCTGCCACAACAGTGCAGACCACAAACCTTCTTAATGTAAAACAACTGGAATGAAGCCCAAGTGATTCAACCAAAGGCTTAGACTAACAGTTACAATTTAATCAGGCTACTAACAAGCAGTAATAGATGCAGCAGAATAAATGCAATAAAGTAGGAAGAAACACAAATACAGTAAAAGCAGATGAATAAAGTGCAATTTTTTTATATAAGAATAGAAAACGAGCAAACTGATTTAAACAAATTACCCAATTAATCAGTAAAAAGCTCAACACTGAGCCCTGTTCCAGCAGTCTTCAATCAGACAAGCTCTAACTGCACACTACTGCCACTAGGGTGCAGGGGAACCTTCTCCAAAAAAAGATAGCCTGGATTAGTGCTCAAGTTATACAAACAAAGCTAGATTCAGCATGCCTGAATCTAGTCTATGGTACAGCAAACAAGGTGCACCAATTTCAGAAAGAAGCGGTTCAGATAAGCAGCCAAAATAATCCTTTAACCAGAAATTCCCAGCTCAGAAGGGCAGAATCTAACCTCTCCTCCCACAAGAGTGCAGACCACAAATCTTCTTAATGTAAAATAACTGGCCTGAAGCCCAAGTGCTTAAACCAGAACTAATACACTTTTTGAATAACAAACACTGAGCCTTCAGTCAGCAATTCCCAGTTAGAAGGATGTAAGCTATGTGTCCTGCCACAGCAGTGCAGACCACAAACCTTCTTAATGTAAAACAACTGCTCTGAAGCCCAAGTGCTTAAACCAAAAGGCTTAGATAACAGTTACAATTTAATCAGGCTACTACCAAGCAGTAATAAATGATGCAGAATAAATACAATTGAGTACTTTTAAGAAGAGGCAAAAGCAAAATAAAGTGCACATTTTTTTTTAGTAAAGTGCAAGGAGAGAGGAAGAGAGGAAGGAGGAGCAGAGGTTAAGAACCTAAGTGGGTTGGCCTTCTCAGATGTTCTCTCTGTATTAAGTAGAGTGAACACCAGACTGGGAGGGGTGTCCCAGATCAAATTTACAGTAGGGGCGGGCAACTGCAAAGCCACCAACTATAATAACACCATAAGAATAGGGTGGGGGGGACAGTTTCAGGACAGATGAGAACAGAAAACAATGCCAGAAAATATATAAAAACAATTCAGTCAGCCTGTACCAGGAAAGTCCAACTAGGCGGAATGTCCTTTTCAGTGGATGCTAATAAAGAAAACATCCAAAACAAAATATTAGCAGTGCACATCAAGTATAATAATGCAGAGTTAGCAGAAGATCAAGTGCAATAATTATAACTTCAACAAGAGTCCAAGTTTGGTAACATTGTTAGAAAATATAACAAGTTGTTATAACAATATTATAAAAAGATAACAACAATCAGAATCAAATGAAAGTCTGACAAAGACAAGTAAGGTAAACAGTACTATATAGAACTATTATGTTTGAAATGACTTTGCATACATAGCATGCACTACATAACTTACTCAAAAACATTAACAACAGTATATCTGTATACTACTTTAAGTATCTGACATGCAATGCTCATTTTAAAATTGTTTAAAAGTGCTGAAACATGCTTGCTAATTTGCTGTTCAGAAGTTTTAAGTGCGTTGTTCATTTGTGTATCTGTTTAGAAAATTCTAAATGTGCTTGCAGAAATTTGCCATTTCAAAAGTTTTAGAGGTTCATTGTTTGGAAGTTATTTGAAAATTAGAAAAAAAAGTTTGCATAATAACAGCTATAAAATTGTCCCTAATGAACCTTATTACAAAAGATATGCTGCTTTGAAAAAAGGGGAAATGGATGTGATGTCTTGAAGTTCTCCATTTTATAAAAAGTATTACAAGATGTGGTCACAATTTATTTTGCAGTCAAAGTCCAAATACATGGATACATATACTGAGACTTCTCCAGAAATACAGATTAAAGGTAAGGCTTCCCACTTTTGCCTTAAAAAGTCCACTCTTGCTAGAATCCTTTATGGCTGTGAAGCAAGTGCATGTTGTATGATCATAAGCTAGTGGCCAGTTTGGCAAATTCAAGAATTAAGTAATTTAATTTAGCATAGATGTTAGATCAGAGTGAGAAATAGTTCATTCTATCTTTTAAATGTGTTAACTGACTGTCCTTTTTCTGTTGTTGCAGTCATTTGCTTGGAAATGCATTTCATCAGTTTGACAAGATGGAGTAATGTGATGTAACAATACAATGGCAAAATGAATATGTGATATACTAGGGGCACCACATTACCAGGAAATGTTTTTCTATTGGAAAAATAAATTGCTCAAGGCTGTATTGGAGGGCAAAATTATTTTATCAAGACGACTAAATTGTGGAAATAATATTAAAACTACACTGTATGGCACAAACAAATCACCATAAATCACAGTATCTCACAATGCACACGTAAAATCATTTATGCAAGTGGCTAGTCCTCTTGAAGTCTAGCAGGTGGCACAGATAATTAAGGCTATGAACAACTAGTTCCAGTGGTACAGAATTTCATTCCCTTAGCCTTCATCTGCAAATCATTTAACTGTACTGTGCTTTGGGGCAATATGGAATTTGGGGGAAGCCCATTAATGGTCTCCTGGATTTTCACTATGAACCTATGAATCCTTTTTTCCCCATACCTGTAATTCTAAATGTACTAATTCACTGTTCACAAATATTTGGAGAAAAGAGCAAAAAATCTCACCTTTCACTTCTCTGTTACACCAAGTCATCCGACCTAGTTGTCAGTATGCACAACACAACATGTTAGATGAACTAGAACACAGTAAAATCAATTAATAGTCCATAGCTTTGGTGAAACTTGCACAGTACTTCAAGTTGTGATTAAATTTTAATGTCCCGGGCTGTTTTTTGTAATAAAGAAGAAAAGCTTAGTTTACTAGACATATAACAGATCTATGAGACTTATGACACCATCAAGAAAAAAAAAGTCAGAAATAGAATGAATCTTTTCCAACTAGGTTCTAAATTCAAGACACTGAATCACTAGACTGACCCACTGATTACAAGTAGTAGATCCATGAGGCCTATGTATAATTCAAGGTGTTGTAAACTATACAGTCACTTTTTTAGATTTGTTTGACTAAATAGCATATTGTGACTGCAGAACTGACTGATCACATTGCCTCAATTCAGTTTTATTGAAAACTGGTATCTTAAAGGCAATAGGCAGGAGCCCTGTCTTACAACCATTGCTAGGCTGTTAGCTGTGGGGGAAGCCTCAGGAAAGTGCTAGCCATGCCTCCATAGTGCTGGATTGCCATCACAAGATTTACATCTGAAAAACAAATAGTGTTTACATCCCTTTAAATGTCACATAAGCTGGATTACTTAAAATATTGCATGTATAGTTTAAAATTCAGAAGTAGATTTGAAAGGGTCTTTTTATCTTTTGGAAAATTGGCTTTTACTGATGGCACAAGCTGCATTGTTCTGTGATGGCTTAAATAAAATATTCAACTATAGAAGTTTGCAGTCTAACTTCTGATAGTTGCATTCTGCACTAATCAGCCCAAACCGTTTTCAGTAATCATATTAATTACATTCTAAGTCTTAAAATAGATTTTATATGTCATATTCGGGGAAGTAAATATTACCTTTTGCAATGCTCTCTAAACAACTTACAATATCTTAGTCATCACTCAGGCTATACATATAATGTCCACATTTTGATCATCCAGCTGACAGCTTTCGTATGAAGCCTAGCAGTTCAGTATGTGTCAATTGGTGGTTGAAATATTTACAGAATTATTACAATTATGGAAATATAAATACATAGTATATGAGCAATATTTAATCTTTCTTTATCTGTAGTAGACAGAGGTCTAGCCAAACCTGCCAGCTCTACAGACATCTTGCATAATATTTACATTTTTACCTTATATTTTTGACTGATTTCCCATAAAATTTGTAGCTTTTTGATGAATCATTGAGGACTGAAATCACTAAATGATATAAGATATTTGAACTCCAGGCTTTATATTGTTCAAAAAATGCATGCTGCAAAACCTGTTATTCTAGCAAATTACTAAATTTATAAGCACAATGATTAAAATCTGTCCTTGAATTTTGATCTTTATCCCACATTATCTTTGGCTTTGTCCAGAATTCTCATGCTAAAGACTGACAGGTATGGATTTAGCATTAATGCAGTTGTGTTGCCCATCATTCAAAATTTATGGTGATATTTTCAGTACTTTTAATTATTCATGTAAATACGAACAGGCAATATAAGGTGCATAGGTTGATCCTAAAGAAATGCCTGGAGACGTCATTAGGACCATACCACTCAACTGTTCAGATTTTTGCAGAATGTCCAGATTTTTGCCTCATATTTTTGGTCTGTTCCTCATAAAAATTTGTGCTTTTTGGCAAATCACTGGAATATCTAAGGATTAAAGTCACTAAATAATGACATGTATTTGAGTTTCAGACTTTGTGTCCTTCAGAAAATACATTCTAATGCAAATCCTGTTATTCTAGTAACTTTGTAAGTATATAAGAGCAATATTTAAGATGTGTCCCTATTTTTGGGCCTTTGTCTCCCCATTCTGTCAGGCTTTGTCTAGATTTCTTGCTCTAAGAGGTATGACTGAGAGGTATGATTAGGACTTAATCATGACTTGGCTTATCCACAACCTTTATTTATTGCATTTTGTTTACCAGGAAAGTCCACTGGGCCATTAAAAGCCCATTTTCAGTGGAGGCCCAGAGAGAAAAGCTCCTCAGTACATGAACATAAAGCTGAATACATACAATGAGAATAAGATTCAAGTGTATATACAACAAAGGTAAAATATTTAACAATTCCTTGACTTATTGGTGAAAAAAATTAAACAGGTAACAACAAAGTAAAAAAGTAACCTTGCATGAATTTTCAAGGTATTAGAGTAGTGAGGTTTTAACTTAACATTATTAAACAGTGGTTATGAATACATCACTGTCATAATTATTCAAAGGCACTTAGGTTTTGAAAGGTGGAGGCGTGGAGCAGGTGCAATTCAAGATAGAAGATAAGTAGTCTCGTGATGAGGTTTTGAAAAAGGCAGGATTCTGGGTAGTTCTAACAGATAATGGGAGACCATTCCAGTTTGTGGCTACAGAACAGGGGTAAAGAAGTTAGCTGGGTGGTAAGTTTGGCTTGTGTACCTGCAAGAGATGCTGCTCCTCAGATCTGAGATGCCTTTTTGGCTAGTACTAATTAAATATTGAACTAAGGGCAGGACAATCTGAAGGTTTAAAAATCATTTTGTGTGCTGTAGTTAGTTGCAGGTAGGAGAGATAGTATCGTAATTCAAGCTATTTCATAGTGTAGAGCGTTAAAGTGATGGTTAGAGTATTTGGAGTTTGTCGCGAAGTTGGCAAGTTTGTTGTAACATGGCTTGAGCTTAGTATTGTTTTGAGTGTCGCGTCCTCGGTTTGATCCTCAAAATCGGTTCCCTCGAATTGTAATCGCTATTAAGGATTGTCACATGTAGTGCTGAATAGCCATTGAGGTCTTGAAATATGTTACAAATTGGAAAAAAAGTGTCCTAAAACAGTTTGTGCCATCTGTGAGCCCAGTTTCTTTAACCTGCACAACTAACTGCACAAGACAACAGAACAAACTGACACTGTGTGACAAAAAGTTATCTTACAACTTTTCAAGAGGACACACAAACATTAGTAAATAGGAATCTGCTCTGCCTCTCAACTGTTCAGATTTTTGGTTCATATTTTTGGTCTGTTCCTCATAAAATGTGTGGTTTTCTGGCAAATCACTGGGATGATCTGAGGACTGAAGTCATTAAATAATGGCATACATTTGAGTTTCAGACTTCAAATCCTTCAGTAAATGCATGTTATAACAAATCCTGTTACTCTAGCAACGTTCTAAGTTTATAACGCAATATTTAAAATAAGTTCCCATTTTTGGCCCGCTGTTTCCCATTTAATAAAGCTTTGCCCATATTTCTTGCATTAAGTGGTTGAGAGGTATATGCTCTGGAAATACCAAATGTGAGTGACCATGTAGTGCTGCACTGAGATTTTTTTAATACGTGTTTCTTATTTTTCTATTAAATTCTTTTTTATATAACAATAAATACACACAAAAACGAACACTCTTGGTTGAAAAAGGGCAGAGTGCGAGATTGATTATAGTTAAAATTTACTTTAAAATACAGAGGCAAGACACATCGCATTATGTAGTCAGCTACATTAAGTCTCAAGTTATCCAATATTTTTTCTGTTAAAATAAGTTCGACTATTCTTCATTAAGTAATGAAGTGATGTACTGAAAGTTATTTCCATATAGAAATGCATTATATTATGCCTCATAGCATCTCTTCGTACTTGGTGTGGTAGCTCATATGCTGACAAATGCAAGGAGAAGGAGTGAATGTAATTCTCCCCGTACTGATTTGTACTTGGTTGTGGTAAGAATCTCAAATAGGACTGGGGCCCTGCTAAGAGACCCCACAGTTCAGATGACTTTCTATGTAACCGGGCAGCTCCTCTACCCCCGCCCGTGCAGTGCTGTAATCCGGACCGCTGACGTCAGCCCCTAAAGCCCTGTAGCCGAGTAACAGCAGCTCTCTAGTCTCAGTACTAGTTTCTGTAAACCCCCTCCGGCACCGCAAGCTAGCAAAGTTTGGGCCACGAACTTTATCAAGCTTACGGTAGTCTGACACATTTCAGCATGGGTAAGCAATTAGTTTTATCCGCTTTCGTATGGGAACTAGTTATATAAATCTGTGTTAATATTTACAGTGATCTCTGAGCGTTTGACAAGTGATGTAAACTTACTTGGTTTCTGCTGTACAGGGCGTCCGCCCAGCACAGATAGATTGTTGGTTTGTTGTTAGTGTCCTAGAAGTGTAAACTTTCTGGAGTTAGAACGTTTTATACTTAATCTGAGGCATGAATACGTTTAAAATTAATTGAAACTGCTGTCAGACTGCTGCTGCTAGGATTCGAGCAATGAAGTTGGGTATCAGTGTGACCCCCCCACCTTTTCCTCAGATGAGAATTGTGTTAAAAATGTTTGCTTCAAACGAATGTACAGCGGGATTGACTCAGACAAAACGATGTGAAAATAAGTGTATGGCATGAAGGATGGATTGAGCAATAAACGGGGCAGGGCAGAATTTTAACAAAGATACGTATGCATACTTGTTTGTCAGTAGGGTGCTTAATATAGGCAGAATTTGCTCCAGTATTTGCTATCGATCTGTCACTTATACAACTTTTCAAACACTCAAAACTATGTTGGAAGACAGTTGGGATATCATTTACTTAGTTATAAGAAGTTAAAGTAAACTGACAAGTCTTCCCAAACTGAATGATATCACTTGTGATAACTGTGTATGTATCTCTTTTCTGAGATTGTCATTCTCCAAGCATTTGGTTAGTTCCTATATTACACCGTTTACTGAGCTGTAAAACAACACTGCTACTTAGAAATAAATTTAAATAAAAACATCACTTTATTTTTTTTAAGTAATACCTTTTAATAGTTTCAGCTGTTGAAAGACTGCTTCTGATTACATAGGTTACCAGGCTTTCCACTTAGAATGCAAAATAAGTATGTCAGTGGGCCAAACTTTTGTAAATTCCTCGTTAAGTTCAGATGCAATGTATTACCTGCTATATATTTTAATGTATTTGTGCTAGAGTATTTGACTTCACATTGTGAAACTTGCAGAGAAGCATTTTCTAAGAACATGAATTTACAGGAGTGAAAATGTCATGTCTTTATGTCTGTAAGTGGTATGCTCAAAGGTACCAGAAATGCAAATTTACATTTTTTGGAAGCACAAGAACCCTCAAAAGCAACATGTTCTAATAATTAGCTATTCTAGAAACTATTATTTAAATGACAAGATACTGCTGTGTACAGAAAGCAAGACTCATACGAAGCAGATAAAAGCAAAGAATCAATACAGCAAATATCAAAAGATGTCAATGTTAGTAGTCAAGAGTTTTCAGACAAATTGCATTTCTGTGTGCTGTAAAATGGATATTGGAAAGACAAATGGAGAAATTAAGAGGTAACATTCTTGGCAAGATGTGGTTCATAAAGATGTCAGAAATTCTAACTTGGCAGTACCATGGAACTAAACTGATGTGGGATTTTCCATCACCGTTTCTTCCAGTTTATAGCTAAAAGCTCAGCATGCAGTTGCGTAAGTGGTGTTCTGTTAAATAAATGGATGGTAAATTAGATAAAATGTAATATAATTTTAACCCATTGCCATTTCATTGTCTCTGTTTTACTTAGACTTGCCATTAGTGCTGATTTATAGTAAGACATTTCAAAGAAAATAAGCTAAAATTATTATTTTCAGAAGGGTACTTTTTTAAATAGTATATCAGCGCAATGTTCAGTTTCTGTTTTGTATGATTCTTGCTTTCTGTACACAGCAAGGTTATAGTAAACAATTATCTGTCTTTTTCTTTATAGCAAACTTAGTTTGCTTTCTAAGAGTTTTGCACAGGACGATACCTCATTTCTTTCATTTCATGTCACATGCCATTTCCCCAGGCAAGCCTCGATTTTGCAAGTTGTATTTTAGATACCATCAAGTCCTGGAGCAAGATATTTCTGGAGAAAAAATTAAATTGATGAATACCAGGGGAAAAGGGATGCTTTTTTGATCATTTTCAGTGGCCTTCCTTATGTCTTTATTGTGGTACAATAATTTCCATTGTAAGAAGCAATGCTGCTTGGCCAGTCATAATGTCTCCACTGTTTAAAGAAGTACTCAGGTACATAAAACATTCTTCTTCACCCTGCAAGAGGAATGCACTCTAGGATATGGATAAAGGTGATGAGCTCTCATGTGCTAAAGTAGATGTATTGCAACTAGCACCACACAGCAGGAAGGAGATTTTGTTAAGTAACAGTATGCCTTCTGAACTGGAGTCCCTAGATTATTGTACCTCTGTATACATTTTTTGCGTTTTAACTCTTTTGAGTTCCCCATCATTAGAGTGTTTTAATAAGATGTACCCTTGTGGCCATGCAGGGTTGCTGTCATCACATAACTGAAGATGTAGTGTAATGAGGCAAGGTGCTGTGAAATGGATATGTAGTATGTGAGCCAGAGTCTACATAATAATGTTGTATGTGCCACGCCACCATCAGGACAATAAATTAGTTGAGAGCTGTGAGTGTGTGCATGTGTAGAGAGAGAGAGAGAGAGAGAGAGAGAGAGAGACCCACATTGTATTTATCATTATGTGTTTCATGTGCCATGTGATTTTGTTTTGTGAAGTTAAGAATGAATTTCAACAGTTTATATTATAAACCACTCTCACAACTTAAACCAGTGAGCTAGCTCCGAATTTAGTGATAACATCTGAAAGTGCAAGTTATGTGGCAAGTTATGTTATGTGTCTTGAAGTGTAGTGAGACCTCTTGCTTCAGATGAATGGCCTTATAACTGTGTCAGCTACACTTGTATTCAGGGTATCCAGTCTGGATAACATTATTGTTCGAAATCAAGTACATTAATTTTTAGGAATACATATCTAAAGGAAATTAGTAAATGTGATAACAGCTCTGACTTGCTCTTATTCTGTAGTAAAGCAGTCCCTTTGCCTTTGATGGTATGTTGTCTACCAGTATCATAGTCTTTTTTTTTTTTTTGCTCTCATCAAAAAAAAAGTGTAACAGAGCCTAATGAAGAAACATTATATGTGCTGCTATCCTCCGATAAAAACCCCTCTTCTGCTCTGATTATTTGACTGTTGAGTAATTTGTCATGGGAAGTTATATACTGCACCAGTTTGAATTGAAGTGAACGCTTATTAGATATAACAGCCATGAGGAAAAAAGTGATATACACAGGAACACTCACTAGTGAGTGTCAAGGACTCTTGTGAACCTAACAACCTTCTAAACTTATAGGATGTTTCTTCAGTTTGTATGCATGTTTAGTGTTTTTTTTTTTAATCTTCTGAATGACTTCTCTGTGGCAGTAAAATGTAATATACTTCATTAAACCAAAATAGGTGCAGCTCAGGGAAAGTAGAGTTTTCTATATTGGAGCACATGCAGTCATTTACCAGAAACTGTTAATAGCACACTTGCAATTAGGTTTCACTTAAACTTAGCAAATTCTGTTCTTGAGGAGTCAGCTGGGGGGAGATGGAATGTCTCTTTTGTCAGGTAACATATCTTGGAAAAAGGGAAGGTGTTTATCGCCAAAGACTATTAGTTCTTGGTGGTGACCAATGATGCTAGTAGAGTGGTGTGCACATATGTACTGCACATTGGATATTGTCAGGACAATGGGTAAGACATACTAAAAAAATCCTTCTGCAGGTATCACAATTCCTCTGTTCTAGAATACTATAATCTGTTCTCTATATGCTTCCCAAAGTCACTTACACTAAAGTTTCTACATTTGCAGAGTCTTGGCCTGAAGGAGTAAGTCAGACGGGTGGAAGGGGAAAGGAGGGTGAGAAGGACTTCAGAAATTGCCTGATGACAAGAGAGACAGTTAATGTGGGACTAAAAAATAGTATTTATTAAGGAATAGATATGTATAAAAATAGACAGTATGGAGCCTGTTGTTAGACTACAAAGCTGCAGTTGCAAACTGCATTTGTTCCATACCAAAGAACATATAGTTATAACACTTTAATCATATATTTTAGTCATAAAACAGATGAATCTGTTCTTGAAAGAGCTAGCAAACCACACTTGCAATTTAATGTTTAAGCATGAAAGGGAGTGGGTTTGGTATAATAGTTAAGGTCTCAACCTCATAAGTAAAAGGTACAGGGCTTGGTTCTGATCTCAGGTTACTGGCTAAGCCTTAATTAGCCTAGTGTTCACCTATGAAGAAGTATCACATCCAAATATACTTTCAGTTAAGAAATTTGATCAAATAACTATATTCCAAGAATGAGAATATATTCAGTTCCTTTAAAGTTTTGCCTGAGTGTATCAACAGAGATTCATAATTGTTTGTGATTATAAATGTGAGGTCAGCAGAAAAAAACTCAAGCACATAATGCTGAAAAAATCCCTGCTAAAGTTAAAATATTATATATATATATATATATATATATATATATATATATATATATATATATATATGTATATGTATTTTACCTAAAACTGTAACACAAATATGTGCACAGTCCTCATAAACCATATATTTTCATACTGATAACCTTTAAGTAGATCATTTAAGATTGTTCCACCAGCATTAAGCTGATATCATGGTAAATTGATGTGTGTTGCTATAACTTTTAAAACATGAAAATATTGACAGTGTAATAATGATGAACTGAAGTAGTACCAGAGTACCATGTTTGTGCCCTAACACCCCTATAAAAATGAAGAATAACGCAAGAGTGTTTTCATGTATGCATTAACATATACACGAATTACTGATAGCAACACATGCTAGAACTAGTATGTTGCATACATAGGACCATAGGAAATACAAGGCATTTGAATCAGAAGATCACTTATATCTTGCCAATACCCGCCCTCATGCTGTAGCCTCCTTTTCAAGAAGGGCAAAGAAGGTCACTGCTGGAATAAAATTATGAGTACCCATCTAATCATCCAGGTTTAATATGAAGGATGCTACTCAGTCATAGTCCACATGAGTGTGAATGACTTGAGACTTACCTTCCTGCACTATACGAAGAGAGACATGATGGACCTCTCTGAATACATGTTGCAGGCTTGATCATTTGTTTAATGTTTTAATGGCATCTACAGTAAACATATTGCTAAAAATTAATCATTATAAAACAATGCATTTTGAATTGTTTTTATAAGGCATAGGCTGGTATTTGGCTTGTATGACTACTGCAGTTGGTTACCCCGAAGAATTAAAAAAGAATTAGCCACTGTTGTGATTATATTGGTCAATGAAGAAATTAGAAAATTGGTGAATGAATTTTCTCCTGCTCATTTCATACATAAATGTTATTCATCTATTAAGAACTATAGGGATACTTGACCTAGCAGATAGGTAATTATTTTTAAATACACTGCCCTCAGAAACCACATGCAAATAAAACCAAGTCAGCACCAACAATTACACACAAAAATGCACATCACAGTATTTCCATAAGCAAACCACTAAGGTGAAATTTCACACATTTGAACATCATGGTCATAGGAGACTCAATTGTGAGACATACAGACTCCCTCCTCACCAGGTTGGATAAAGAGAGGGTTGCAGTCAGTTGCCTATCATGGGCTAGGATTCACCAGATCACACAGGCACTCAGGTCACTCAACCACAAGTACCAGTATGACTCAGTCATAGTCCACATGAGTGTGAATGACTTGTGACTTACCTTCCTGCACTATACGAAGAGAGACATGATGGACCTCTCTGAATACATGTTGCAGGCTTGATCCTTGCATTGAGCAGCATTATGCCCTCACCAAGAATGATACCACAATCTTCTTTTTCTTTCGGTTGTTCCCATTAGGGGTCACCACAGCGGATCATCTGCTTCCATTTTTTCCTGTCCTCTGCATCTTGCTGTGTCACACCAACCACCTGCATGTCTTCTCTCACCACATCCATAAACCTTATCTTAGGCCTTCCTCTTTTCCTCTTACCTGGCAGCTCCATCCTTAGCATCCTTTTCCCAATATACCCAGCATCCCTCCTCAGCACATGTCCAAACCAACACAGTCTTGCCTCTCTGGCTTTGTCTCTAAACTGTCCAACCTGGGCTGACCCTCTAATATACTTATTCCTAATCCTGTCCACCCTCATCACACCCAGTGCAAATCTTAACATCTTGAACTCTGCCACGTTCAGCTCTGACTCCTTCCTTTTTGTCAATGACACTGCCTCCAACCCATATAACATAGCTGGTCTCACTACCCTCCTGTAGACCTTCCCTTTTACTCTTACTGCTACTCATCTGTCACAAATCACTCCTGACACTCTTCTCCACCCACTCCATCCTGCCTGTACTCTCTTCTTCACCTCTCTTCGCACACAGCCATTACTCTGAACTGTTGATCCCAAGTATTTAAACTCATCCACCTTTCCCAACTCTACTCCCTGCATCCTCACCATTCCTCTATCTTCCCTCTCATTCACACACATATATTCTGTCTTAATCCTGCTGACCTTCATTCCTCTCCTCTCTAGAGCATATCTCCACCTCTCCAGGGTCTCCTCAACCTGTTCCCTACTCTCACTACAGATCACAATGTCATCTGCAAACTTCATAGTCCACGGGGACTGCTGTCTGATCTCGTCTGTCAACCTGTCCATCACCATTGCAAATAAGAAAGGGCTCAGAACTGATCCTTGAAGTAATCCCACCTCCACCTTAAACACATCCATCACTCCCACCGCAGAACTCTCCATTGTCACACTACCCTCGTACATATTCTGTACCACATACTTCTCTGCCACTGCCAACTTCCTCATACAATACCACAACTCCTCTCTAGGTACCCTGTCATATGCTTTAAGTCCACAAAGACACAATGCAACTCCTTCTGACCTTCTCTGTACTTCTCCATTAACACTGTCAGAGCAAACATTGCATCTGTAGTGCTCTTTCCTGGCATAAATCCATACTGCTAATCACTAGTCATCATCTCCCTTCTTAACCTAGCTTCCACTACTCTTTCCCATAACTTCATGCTGTGACTGATCAGTTTAATGCCTCTGTAGTTACTACAGCTCTGCACATCACCCTTATTCTTAAAAATCGGTACCAAAACACTTTTTCTCCACTCCTCAAGCATCCTCTCACTTTCCAAGATTTCATTAAACAATCTGGTTAAAAACTCCACAGCCATTTTGCCTAAACACCTCCATGCTTCCACAGGTATGTCATCTGGACCAACAGCCTTTCCATTCTTCATCCTCTTCATAGCTGTCCTTACTTCCTCCTTGCTAATCTGTTTCACTTCCTGATTCACTATCCCCACATCATCCCACCTTCTCATTCTCTTCATCCAACAGCCCCTCAAAGTACTCTTTCCATCTGCTCAACACACTCTCCTCACTTGTGAGTACATTTCCCTCACTATCCTTTATTACCCTTACCTGCTGCACATCTTTCCTAGCTTGGTCCCTCTGTCTAGCCAATTGGAACAGGTCCTTTTCTCCCTCCTTAGTGTCCAACCTTTCATACAACTCTCCATACACCTTATCCTTAGCCTTTGACACCTCTCTCTTCGCCATGCACCTCATCTCCTTATACTCCTGTCTACTTTCTTCATCTCTCTGACAATCCCACTTCGTCTTCACCAACCTCTTTCTCTGTATACTCTCCTGTACTTCCTCATTCCACCACCAGGTCTCCTTGTCCTCCTTCCTCTGTCTAGATGTTACACCAAGCACCTTTCTAGCCATCTCTAGCTCTGCTGTAGTTACCCAGCTATTTGGTAATTCTTCACTTCCACCCAGTGCCTGTCTTAACTCTTCTCTGAACTCCACCTCACAATCACCCTTTTCCATTTTCCACCATTTGATCCTGGGTGTTGCTCTCACACTCCTCCTCCTCCTCTTCTTGATCACCAATGTCATCCTACAGATCATCATTCTATGCTGCCTAACTACGCTTTCCCCTGTCACCACTTTACAGTCTCCAATCTCCTTTAAACTGGTCTTCCTGCATAGAATATAATCCACCTATGTGCATCTTCCTCCACTTTTGTATGTCACCCTATGCTCCTCCCTCTTGTTAAAATACATATTCACCACAGCCATGTCCATCCTTTTCGCAAAATCCACTACCATCATTTCTCTCCTTAACACTATACCTATCCATCACTTCCTCATCCCCTCTGTTCCCTTCACCAACATGCCCATTGAAATCTTCTCTAATCACCACTCTCACCCTTGGGTACAGTCATCACCACTTCATCCAACACACTCCAAAATTTTTCTTTCTCATTCATTGCATACCCAACTTGCGGAGCATATGCACTAACAACATTCATCATTACACCATCAATTTCCAGCTTCATAAACATCACTCTATCTGACACTCTTTGCACCTCCAAAACACTCTTGGCATACTGTTCCTTCAGGATAAACCTACCCCATTTCTCCTTCCATCCACACCATGATAGAACAATTTGAACCCACCTCCGATACACCTGGCCTTACTCCCCTTCCATCTGATCTCTTGCACATACAATATATCAACCTTCCTTCTGTCCATCATATCAGCTAGCTCACTCCCTATACTAGTCATACTACCAACATTCAAAGTTCCTACCCTCACTACCACACTCCAAACCTTTCTCCTCTCTTCCTGCCTTCGGACATGCCTTCCCCCTCTTCTTCTCCTTCGGCAAACAGTAACCCAATTTCTGCCAGCACCCTGTTGGCTAACAGTACTGGTGGTGGTCGTGGTTAACCCGGGCCTCGACCAATCCGGTATGTAAAGCTGTATTGTTGTCCGCATATGTCATTTGGGAAACATTTTACACCGGATGCCCTTCCTGACACAACCCTTCCCATTTATCCGGGCTTAGGACCGGCACAAACAAATACACTGGCTTATGCATCTCCCGTGACTGGGTTGAAGAATGATACCACAATACATACAGAAAATGATTGACTTCAATAATTGGCTTAGCTCCTGGTGTCATTCCAAGAGGATCCAGTATTTGTTAGCCTGGGGAGATATGATCAACAGACCACCCTGCTTTGCCAGAGATGGTCTGCACCTATCACTGCTAGGCTTTCAAATACTGGCTAAGGCATTAGCTATTCCAATAGAGCCTTTTTTAGGCAGTGCCAAACCAACAGACCTACCAACATAAAAATTTCTTCTGATGCCAAGCTGAAGGTACTACTGCTCAATGTTAGGAGTCTTAACAAAAAGCTGAACTCCCTGCAACCTCTTCTAACCCTGGAGAATGGTAACATCTGTGCAGTTACAGAGATGGTTCAAGGCTGCAGAAAGCATCACAGCAGTGCAAAGCTACAATGCCTATCACACATTCAGATGACCCTCTGAAATGGAAAAAAATGAAAGGAGGAGGTGTTTCCATTTGCAAATAAATAAATAAAATCACACCTCTAGATTGGTCAAGTAGAATGATTTGCTTGAGCTACTCCATGTTCAGCTAACTATAGGTAAAATCCTAGTACTAGCTAGCTACAGGTCCCCAACCATGAATCATGAAAACACTCCACATACCTGAAGTTACTAGAATCATGTACCATTCAGCCCAACACATTACTCATAGGCAATTTTAACTACTCCACCATAAAATGGGAAACATGCATGACTACTAACATTCATGGTCAGAGATTCCTGGACATTGTCAGTGCAAATGCTCTGGAATAGCTGGCCTGCACTCCCAGTAGGGGCTTAAATATCCTTGATATAGTACTCACAGATATGGGGGAGCATTGCACCCCCCCTGCAGCACAATTTCCTCACTGGTAAGATTGGATAATAAATATGTATCCTTTAAAATAAATGTAACAGTACCACCCCCATAATACCTTAAAGAATTTTTCCATGGCAAATTACTTTCTGTTATGTTATAGCAGACATATACACTAATGCCCTGTATAACCACTTATACAGCTGCATAGAAACAGCAGTGTCTGACTGAACTAAACCCAGGACTAGCTGGAAAAATAAGCCACCCTGGTAGACCCCCTGGCATAAATAATAAACTATACATCAGAAGGAAAAAATTCCTTTCCAGAAGTAAGTGGGAGGGTGTACAACAGAGAACAAATCCCTCATTAGTCTCACTAGGCAGATCAAGAAACTAGTCAAGTCTTCAAAAGCTAAATTGTTCTTCTTTCGGCTTTTCCCGGTTAGGGGTCGCCACAGCGGAACTCCGGTCCGCTAATGATTGGCAGTAGATTTTTTACGGGTGCCGAGGTGCCAGCTCGACGCCCAACCTTCAACGAAGGCACGCCCATTCTACGCATGTCTTTCGAACGCCACTCGACCACGGGGAGGACATGCAGATGCCACACAGAAGGTGCTCCAGCCGAGAATCGAACGGGAGAACCTCTTGCTGTGAGGCAACAATGCTACCGCTGCAACACCGCAGCTTAATATCCTCCCAAGCAAAGGATAACCACAAAGCATTTCTAGTTATGTCTGAAATCTTAAGGGAAACATTCAACACTGTGCTGAGTTGGCTGTAGATGTTGCTACCTATACTCAGCCAGAAGAAATAGCAAACCAGCTGGCTGATAAATTCAGTTCAAATTTCACCCCCTCATATTCTAGTCACTGCCCAAAAAATACTGCCTACTATTCCTTTGCCTGTTATCACAAAAAAAAACAGGCTGTGACTGTGCTCTCCAAAGCTGGAAACATGGCTTCAGTGGGTTCTGATGGAATCCTTGGGTGCCTATCAAATAGCTTGAAACATGACCTAGCTGTCCCACTTGAATCTGTATTTAACCACAGTCTCCAGACAGGCTTTGTCCCAGTAGAGTGGTGGACAGCAACAATCATCCCTCTGCACAAAGTGGAACATCAACTGACCCAGAAAACTACTAACCTATAAGTCTGACTAGCCTCATATGCAAGGCTATGGAAAGGATAATCGTGGACCTGATTGACAACGACATAGGGAATCTGCAGACACTAGACCTAACCCAGTTCAGCTTTATCAAGGGCAGTTCCTGCCTGCTTAATCTGGTGGACTTCTTTGAGAAGGTCAACAAGGCCATGGATGAGGGTAAGACAGTGCATAACACCTACATTGACCTGGCCAAGGCATTTGACAAAATACCCCACTTGGGTGTTATAGATGAACTCACAAAATTGGGCATAAAACTCTTTGTCGCCGGATGAATAGCCAAACGGCTCACTGATAGGACATTTTGTTAGAGTGGGGGGATCCACATCCAGCAAGAGGGCAGTCACTAGTGGAGTACCAAAGGGCTCAGTGTTGGGCCCCCTCCTGTTTAGGGTATACTTCTCAGATGTCAAGGCAAATGTAGATGGCCTTTGGTTGACCATGTTTGCTGATGACTGCAAGTTGGGGGCAATTACTGATGCCCCAAATGACATTGATATGCTACAGAAAGGTCTGACACAGACTAATGACTGGTGTCAGAGCCATGGCCTCAAACTAAATGTGAAAAAGTGCATAATAGTATATTTTGGGAAATCAAATATCTCTGCAAATTACAAAATTGATAGCACCACCTCCAAGAGTGGACCCAGAGGTGGTAGATATGGGTACTCAGATAGATGGTAATCTGAATTTTGACCACCATGTGTTCATGGTGGGGAGGAAATCCTTCTCTGTGGCTCAGTTTATATGTAAGAGCATGGTATCCATATCAAAGGATGTCATACTACCACCATACTTGGCCATCATCAGACCAATAATTGAGTACAGTGCACCCTTTGGCATGTACCTCACCAGGCACCTGCAACAGCTGGAGCATCTTCAAAGTTTCTCACTGAAAAGTACAGGTTATAACCAACATGTCACAAATGGACCAAATAAAAGCCCTATCACTGTGTTCAGCTTCCTGCTGAGTACTGAGACGTGATCTGTCCCTGACCTACAAGGCAGTATCTGATCCAACCTTGATGGAAATGTTACATATTCACAAAACTAACTGCATGTGGGTTACCCACTGCAAAGATCTAAACCTGATCTCTGACATGAATAGATCATGCTGGAGAGACAAATATGTATCCCAAAGATTTCCCTTCCTCTGGAATAGACTTCCTGTTCATGTGAAATAAAGCCCTTTCATGACCATCTTCAAGTGTAACCTGGACCAATTGATGAGAAATTGCAAATTCACTCCTGAGGAGGCAGTCTGTAAAATTGTCAAAACACTGCTTGCTGACCCTTGTTATCTTTCCTCTAAGGGGTAGAAATTTGGGTAAAATCTAGGTAAAACTGGCTAGGCATGTAAGAGTACCCTTGTAATCTCCTATAAACCTATGAACCTGTAAATAATTTTTTAATAATGTTTCTCTTTGAGATATTAACATTTTGGAATATAGCACAGTGCTGAAATTTGTTCTAGGAATTCAGAGTCAAAGAAGTAAAAGTGTAATGCTTTCTTTCATATGGGACTTAAACCTTGAACCTCTAGTATATTGTAATAGTGCTACTGTTGCAGGGACCAACAAGGACCCTTGGAGAGATAGGTGCTGTGTTTTCCATTAAGAGCCTTATCCTTTCAGCAATGAAACCACAGTATGATAATTAGGATTCCCTTTATCTTAGGAATTTAAGTCAGTTTTAGTGATAAAAATAACTCTGCTGCCTTATTAACATGACTATACACTTGTACCATTATTTTGGCTCCCTTGACTTCAGAATGCTTTTATATCTGTTTGTTAGGATTTATTAATTTGTAATGCATCTGGTGTATGTAATAAGAAATTTACAACCAAATTTATTTCAGTAACTTGTTACTCTGTGTTGCTAAAATCCTCACCAGTAAGTGGCAGAGTAGGCTAATTTACAGCACTAGTTTACCAGCAGAATACCAGCTTAACTATTTTTTCTTATTAATTTATTTATTTGAATTTTAGGGAATAATATATCTCAAAGAACCAATGCTCAATGGGTTAAATAAAAGCACATAAGTTAATTCAAAGAAAATAACCACCGCTATCTCAATTCAGATCATTAGTGTAATGGGAATTTATCAGAAAACAGTATGATTAATGAGGAAAACACAAAAAGATATTGTCTGAGCATGCACATAAGCAGTAATAGTTTATAAAATGGGAGCTATTAGATGTCAGCAGGCCATCCATAGGAGTAAATAAGTCCAGCGGTACAGGCAAAGCCTCCAAGAAAGATCTAGTAATGCCTAGCATGACATACTCTGGATGAAGATTGCTGCCTTACAATAGTGTATCCAATAGTTTTAACTTAAGGTAAGATACTTATTGCATCTTTATTTAGAAAACTGTTGTATATTGTACAAAATGGTTTTAACTTATGGCAAAGTATTGCATCTTTAGTTGAAATACAATAATTATTATTCAGATTTAATATTTTTATGTTAGAGGGCCACTGCTTTTTCACAGTGCCACAGTTTACTACACCCCTTGTTCCACAATAGTGCCCATTTGCCCTTCACTTCCCCTACAGCCACAGTCAGTGCAGCTCATACTTTACCTGTGATATTACTTTAGACTACGGACTTGTGTTATTGATAGCATGTTTGTTTCAATGTATGATGGTTTTTGTATGCACTGAATGTGAACATTATTACTTGGAAACATCAGTCAGTGTTGAAAAGAAGTTGTGTGAATGATATTTTATTCCTTAGTTGGACACAGTTCAATAAAGAGTAAATACGACGAAGTAAAAGTGGTTGCCATGTTGAGTCAATGGAATATGAGAAGCATTCTGGCTTGAAATGCCTGTAGTAGATTAGAGAGTGGAGGGAATGTCTGTAAGGAAGAATGAAAGAACTGAGATGCAGGACAACTGATACTGTTTAGTAATACTTTTTTTGCTTATGCTTACAAAAAGTATAATTTTGTGAACTTATGATACGGAAGTGAAAGCACACAAAAAATCTTTGCAAAACACAAAAATGCCAAGCAGGAAGAGAAGGATGAACCACTTCACAGTAAATAAATGCACCTATTCAGGCCAAATTCAATAAAACCAGTACTGGTGTTTATTGAAAATAATAAAATAAATTATAAACTCTTTCGTCCTGACCACTTCAGAACTTCATCAGATTTGATGATCTGATCTGATGAAGTTCTGAAGTGGTCAGGATGGGATGAAAGCACTTATCATTTATTTTATTCTTTTCAATAAACTTTGGCCTGCCTGAATAGGTGTATTTATTTACTGTAGAGTGGTTCATCCTTCTTTTCCTGCTTGACATTTTTGTGTTTTGCAACAGTTTTTTCTTCTTGTCTTTTTTACACAATAAATCTTACAAGGCTCTTTCAATGTTAATCACTATAAGTAAAGTAAAAAAAAAAAAACAAGAGACTAGCACATTTTGTAATTCATCATGCTGTGGACTTGTAGGACCAGTGGAATATCTAAAGAGAATATACTTTTCAGTGGATTGCATACCTACTTTGTTAGTATTTCTATTAGTCAACAATGAATAACTGTAAATGTATGTGTGCAATCTGAGGCACCATTTAAAAAAAAATGGAACCATCCTTGTGCCCCTTCCCTAAAAAAAGCAGTTTGTACAATCTCAGTGCAATTTTCAAGGGTGTGAATAGTTTTATTAGATTTTGCATTTAGATGTTGCTTTCTTTTGCCTTGTAAATATACAGCAATTTTGGAAGGAGAAGGGGTTGCTGTGATGACTTATTAATTACTTGCATATGCAGTGGTTTATATATGTAATTTTATTTAATGAGAAGTAAACACTTAGGTAACAATGTGTATTATGTCATTTGTCCTCATGATGTATCTCCTTTTGTCTATATGTGGAGCTTTTCTCCCCGGGCCTCTGCTGAAAATGGAAATATATCCAGTTGGACTAGCCCGGTCAACAAATGTAAAATAAAATAAATAAATAAAAAATAAACACACATTCAAGTAAATTGCATGTCATCTTCTTATTGTGATCAACAGAATGTGTATTTACTAGTTAAAACTTAGTTTGAAGCTCATATGGTAATCATAGTATGAGAATACCAGTTTCAAATTAGAAAAAATATGCTTTATGAGGAATAATTTGTACACTGTAGCTTGTCAGATTTGTAGTTCTTTTATTGGAAAGTAAAAGCGAGAAACCAGGGTCTGCTTAAAATGTTTTGCATGCTATTAGCTCACACTTCACCATCTCACTGCTGCCTGCTCCAAACAGCAAGTACCTGATCTCCCAGCAACTCAGTATTACCACTACATATTCCCCTCCAGAGCCCTAATTCATAAGTGTATCAAGGGTGGAGCAAAGGGGGCAGCTGTCTTCTGTGCAAGGTATTGGGGGGTGACTGGGAAGTGCAGTTCCTGCATTATTTTTTGCAGTAGCATTTCTAAATGCCAGTACAGAAAAGCACTGCAGAGCTTCAGTGTTTCTTGTGTGGTAATCTACTGTGGCAAGCCAATCGCTACAATAAATAAATTTATATATATATATATATATATATATATATATATATATATATATATATATATATAAAATTATTATTTTTTTGTTCTTTGGTTGAACAGCTGGGGGGCAGGCACTGTGTGCTAGATGAGCCAACTATGGCTCTGTTCTTACTCTAGCCTTAGAAGTCCTTTTGCTCCTTAAATCTAATACCAAACACTAGAGTAATTCCCTAAACCTAATCCCCAACATCAGTTCCTAAACATAGAAGTCCTATTTATTCCCTAACCAAATCCCCATCCTCATTCCCTAGCTTTAACCCAAAATCTTTGTTTCCCCCAAACCTGGGTAGTCAAACTGTCACTCTTGTACTTACCTTTCTCCGAACATGAATACCTGCTTGAGCAATAACCCATATGAAGCTCATAGAAAGTGAGTCCTCTGCTGCACAATGCAGCTGGGACTTCAACAAGTAAAGGAAATCTGAGGAAGCAGTTTGTCATTTAATATTAAGCTTTAAATAAACTGATTCAAAAACTTCAACTTAGTAGAGTTCTCCCCTCCCAAGAGATGTTTCATATTTGAAGTAAAGGTGTTGTAATACAGTGTCATTATGATGCAAAAAGTACTGCATAAACATATACATGAGTAGTAATACTTCATAAAGTAATACCTGACTGGCACTATCAGGACCTTCATGGAGGTATTGAGGCTCACTACCCTAGAGATAAAGTATTACTCCCTGAAAGTTTAATAAGGCTTAGTACTACATACACTGTAGGTGTTTATTATACAAGTCTATATTTATATCTATGTACATATCTATATATCTATCTATATATATATATATATATATATATATATATATATATGTATATATACATTGTGCATTACCCGCTCAATAGGCCTAAATCTAATACGCAATATCAACAAAAGCAGCTGGAGAGGCAGGTTTGTCTCACAGAAGCTGCCCTGTCTAGGGAATAGACTTCCCATACATGTCAAACAGAGTACCTCGCTGACCCTCTTCATGCGCAACCTTGATGAGTGGATGGGAAACCACAAATTTGTCCCAGGGGTTCCACCTTTCTCCTTCATTGACAGTGGTGACAGGTGCTGAACAAGTCTCATTTTGTGTGTGGGGGGCAAACCCCCAACACCCCCTGCTAAGTATATATAAACCAACTCTGAGGTTGGCATGTATGATCAGATGATTTTTGTATCAGCTGTACTGGTGCTTTTCCAAGTTAGACAAGTTCTATAAGTTGCTGTTAAATATTACATTTGTTGCTTATGTGTAACTGGATTTCATTGATGGTAAATAAAGTCTTGCATCTTTGTTTAAAAATCTGTGTATCCATGTAAGAGAAGTCTTTCTTTTTTTATATAATGAAGTCACAGCTGTTTTTATATTGTCATGGCTCTTCCCTTTTCATACAGTGCATCCAGAATGGTACACACTCTTTCTGTTCCTCCAATGTGCCTAAAACCAGGACAACACCCTTCAGATATAACAAAAGTTTGCTTATAATTTTAATGCGGGAGCTCATGTTTTCTAGACATTTTGGGTGGAATAAAGCACATCACAGATTTAAAAGGCACAGAAAAAGATGACCATGCTGATTTACTGACAAGAAAAATAAATCTCATCAAGAGTTGCCTACTGGAAAATGACATGCATCTAGGTAACCATTGATAAATATTTTTTTGTTTACATTTACAACACATCGATTTTGTGCTGTGAAATGTTTGTAATGGAAGAAAGTACAGAGATGGTTTTATTTGATGAACTTTAGTAATGGGGTTAATGTGTAAATTGTGTAATCTTATTCTAGTGGGCTAAATATGCCTACTTAGCAGTGTTGTTGCACTTGCTCGTCCAAAATGAGTGACTCTAAATACATAAGATAGCGTTAAAAAAATACAAGAATCCACTTTCTTTCGGAAAAGAATTGTAACTATGTCAGGATTATGAGGAGTCTTCAAGTTTGGACTTGTGTTTACCTTGCGTTATGCTTGGAGCGTGTTCTAAAGTCTTTTTGTTATTAACTCTGTCATGTTGTTACTTCCTTGCCTTTAATAGCCTTCCATCCATCCATCCACAACCTCTTCTGCCCATTTTTGCACAATGGGTCAGGGTGTCACTTCAACAGTGACAATCATCTAGAGCCAAGGTTTACACCACTAGGTAGCTGCCTCATGGGAAATTAAGACAAAAATATTCTGCAAGAATAGAGTACGTGATAAGTGTGCTCTTTTATCGAGAGCCTGCTCTTGAATACATCAACTGATGCATCAGAACAGAAGTATTTACAAATATAATGTACATTTGCAGCCTACATAGTGAAGTACTAATAATCACAAGTTAAATAATACCAGATTAGTCCATGGCATTCATGTTTTTATAAGAGTGAAACCCAAATGATAAGTATCTCCAGAAGAGTCCAGCTTCATAGTGTTCTACAGTGTATGTTTCTTATCTTTTTCTTAAAAATGTCAGTTGTTTTTGATGAATTTACTTAAGAAAATAATACATATGGACATCTGTACAATTTAGATTAAGTTTAAGTTTATGTTATACCTCTGATGCTTTGGCAGGAAAAATGTAGTTTGCTGAAAGTCTATGTAACATATGTATGCGTGTATTGTATTTTGTGGATTGCTGCGTGTACAGATTTGTAGTACTCCTGTGTGTGGATCTGTGATCATTTATTTCACAGATGTGAACCTGCCACTGTTCTTATGATAGCACATTGAAGGCAAATCACTTAGTGATATGAGAGAATCACTTAGTGATATGAGCAGAGTTTTGATAAATGATAGTGCATAACACAAGATTCAGCCTAGCTAACTCATTTTTTTAAATATTTAAGTTTCACTTTCTGAGCATTTTATAACTAACTTTGCTACATGTCTCACTTTTCAGAAGAATGTCATTATGTAGGCATATGTGCCCTGCAGGAAAAAGCATGAAAAATGGTAGTTATCCTGATATTTTGGATGAAAAAAATATTTTGTGCATTCTAGCAAATATTGCAGAAAATATACATACATGTAAGTGTAGGCTCATTAAGTGTGATCCTTGGAAGAGCAACAATTTAAGTGTGATAAAGAGGAATATATGTATTCTAATTCTAAAACAGATGTATTGTGGAGTATTTCCCCTTCTCCAAAGCACAGGGTGGGGGGCACAGGCAATCATATCAGGAGTGCAAGGAGCATTTCCACTCTCCAAAACTGCTTAAAAAAGTGTAGCAGCAAATATAGTAATTTAATATATTTTATTGGAAACATACATGAGAGTTTGGACTCATAACATTAGGTCTCAGACTTTTGACAGTGAGCTGAAAATTATGATCTCATGGGTAATTGCTGGACATGCAATCCAGGAGACCATTAAAGAACCTAACCAAATTCCCAGTTGCCCCAAAGCACTATCTGGTTAAGTGACAGTAGGCAAGTGATAGCCGAGGAAATCAAACCATGTACTACAGTAAGTAGTTCATTAAAAGTTCTTAGCCTTAGTTCTTCTCCTTGATGTTCACAAAGAGTATGGCCATATTTGCTGCAAACTGGAGGCTTCAGGGTATCCAGGCTCCGTGTATCTAGAAAACTGGCTCCTTGCTGTTCCTTCAGTAATTCCAGGTCTTGAGGTGTACCAATAATTTCTGTGAAGTCTCATACATTGCTTTCACAAGCAGTCACCTTTTCTAAGATGTTTACAGGGCAGCTTTTTATGTAAGACCAGTTATCATCATTAACCTCCTATTTTCTACATCAGGTCAGGTTGTCATGTCAGCAGTTGCCATCTCTGTCTTGATTGAATGCTGCTCTCCTACCTTCTTCGACAGTCATGCCTGACTGTCAAAGGTCTTCTCTCACACAATCCATCCACCTCTTTGTTAGACACCCTTGTTTCCTCTTGCCTTCTTCCTGTCTGTCCCAAGTTACCTTACCTTTAAGCATCCCTGTGACTAGCACTTGCCCTAATACCTGCTGGAAAGCACTAGGAAGCCTTAAACTGATACAAGCACTCAACTCTCCTTATTAATAAGGAGAAATTAATCATAGGCACTAAACAACCTATAATTGCAAAGTACCTTGCTAAGGGAAGGGAAAACAGCTCCTATACATTTAAAAAAAAAGCACCAAACCAGGCATATCCAAGGGACAGCTTCCGGTGATTTCTCCTGTCCACCTGGTGAATCTGGGCATACTGGGGCAATGCAGCAATTGTCTCATGTACACAGACAACCCTCTCCTCCTACCACCCAACACTACAACCTGTGAGAGATGCACTTACATAGCCAAACTGGAAGCAAAGCTCTCTCCATCCAAGATTGTGCTAGACAGTCAAGAGGAGAAGGTTAACACCCGCACTACACCTCAAGCAACACATAGCCACTGATAGCAACACTAAATCCACATATGCAGTGGCCCTTAACTGTAACCTGCCCAAGCAACAAGGACCTCTAAAGCTGAAAAGCAAACAAACACCAATCACAACCAAAGTGTCACGTAGCTCACAACACCAGTGTGCCACCCAGCAACAGCCCCTAAGGCAAGACAGTGTACCTAACACTTTAGTCATAGGTGACTCTATAGTCAGGCACACTGATGTCCCACTCACCAGGTTGAACAAGGAGAAAATTACAGTCAGCTGCCTGTTGGGTGCCAGGATCCACCACATAATGCATGCACTCAAGTCACTCCACAACAAGTACAAATATGACTTTGTCATTGTCTATGTTGGAGTGAATGACTTGAGACGTACCTCCCTGGACTACATGAAAAGAGTCATGGAAGAGCTCTCAGATCATGTGGCCCAGGCAGGTATGACCCTAGCCCTGAGTAGCATCCTGCCTTCACCCAGAATGATACCACAATAAAAGGACAAATGATTGACTTCAACAATTGGCTAAGCTTCTGGTGTCATTCAAAGGGGATCCAGTATCTGTCTGCCTGGGACGACATGATTGACAGACCGCGATGCTTTGCCAGAGATGGTCTGCACCTGTCTCCCCTGGGATTCAGGTTACTAGCTAAGGTTCTTGCCACCCCTATAGTGCCTTTTTTAGGCAAAGTTCAAAGGACAAAACCACCACCGTAACAGGTACAAGCATGCAAAATCTGAAGGTAATGCTACTCAATGCTAGAAGTCTAAACCTCAAAATGCACACTCTCAAGGCACTCCTAAAAATGGAGAACATCGATATCTGTGCAGTAACTGAGACCTGGTTCAAGGCTCCAGAGAGCACCCCTGCAATACCAGGCTACAACTCTTACCACACTTTTCGGCCACCAAACCAGGATCGAAGCACTAAAGGTGGAGGAGTGTCCATATTCACCAAGGATATTCACACCACCAGGCTAGTTGCCCAACACAATGTGTCTGAAATTCTCCAGGTGCAACTAACACTAGGTAAGACTGCAATCAAAATTGTAGCTTGCTACAGATCCCCCACCATGCCACAAGATTCTCACTACACCTTTCTAAACATACTGGAAAATATTAAGATACAACCAAACACCCTAATACTGGGTGATTTCAACTACCCTGCCATTAACTGGGAAAACTACTCGTGTACCAACACCTTTGCCCAATGGTTCTTGGAATTCATAAATTCCAGCACCCTGGATCAACTAATGCATAGTCCCACCAGGGTCTTCAATATCCTAGACTTGGTAATTACCAACATGGGAAATCAATGCTCCATACCTATGGTCACCCCCTCGTTGGTCAGGTCAGACCATAAGCTAATCACCCATAACATCCACATCCCACCCCTACTCCCCAGTAAGGAAACCTCCATAAAAAACTTCTCCAAAGCCAACTTCATGCTACTCAAGTCAGAAGTGACAAACTTCATGACATCCATGCAGACGGGAACTGAAAGTTTGACTACTGAGTCCTACACTAAGGCACTGTATGAACACATCCACTCATGCATGAATCGTGCGATCCCAAATAGAACCAAGATGTTTTTCTCCAAAAAAAAGGAAGCCAATCTGGTGGTCCCCTGCCATAAACAAACTTTACAACAAAAGGAAGAAACTGTTGCAGAAAAGAGGAAAATCCCATGATGCAAAAAAATTTCCTTACCAGCCTCAGGAAGAAACTGAGATCCCTCATAAAATCCTCCAAAGCTAGTTATGAAAATAAAATTGTCAAAGATTCCAAAAACAACCACAAGGCATTGTATAACTATGTCAAGAATCTAAATGGCAATGCTCAGATCAGCTCTGAGCTACAACAGAATGGCATTAAATATACTGATCCCAAGGATATTGCCAATATCCTGGCAGATCGATTCAGTGCCAGCTTCGCCCCCCTCTCACCCCAAACCAAATATCCACGGAAAAAGCAAAAAACGCTGAAATACCACTCTCCTTAGATGCAGCAAAGATAAAAGGCAAAACCAGCCTGGATAAATCCACGTATAAAAATTTAATGAAATCTGTAATGGTTGAGCGCTTTCACTCGCATCACACGAGCTTCATCAGAACAACTATAAATTCAAGTCCATCCATTTAAATATCAAAATTGGCGCCAAAAACAAAATCAATTCTTAAAGCTGTATTGCAAATTTGTTGCATTCATAAACTGAAACAGTTAGCAAAATATAAATTGAAATTGCCCTGTTAGATACTATAAATGTAACATATTAGTTAATAAATCTGATGATTAATAAATCTAATAATTAATATATAAAAATATAGTAATCAATACCGGAAGATTGTCAAATTCTGGTAATAACGGCCACACAGGTAAAAAATGCACTCTCCAAAGTTAAGAATACAGCATCCGTGGGACCAAATGGCATCCCGGGCTGTGTACTACATGAACTACAAAATGAAATGGCACCTCACCTAAGTGTCATGTTTAATCATACCCTCACCTCAGGTTTCGTGCCCACTGAGTGGCGCACAGCTACAGTTATCCCACTCCACAATGGGGATCCACCTTGGATCCCGGGAACTACCACCCCATCAGTCTGATGAGCCTGATCTGCAAGGCCATGGAACGTATTATCATGGAACTTATAAATAAAGATATTGGCAACCTTCAAACACTGGACTCCACCCAGTTTGGGTTCGTGAAGGGCCGATCTTGTCTCCTGACCCTGATTGACTTCTTTGAATCAGTCTCCAGAGCCGTGGATGAGTGTAAGGCAGTCAACACAACCTATCTGGACCTCACCAAGGCCTTTGACACCATCCTCCACTCTGGAATCATAGATAAACTTACTAAGCTGGGCATTAATCCCTACGTCACTCGATAGGTTGCCAACTGGCTTACTGACAGAACCCACACTGTAAAAGTAGCTGACTCCAAATCCATCTCCAGACAAGTGACAAGTGGAGTACCTCAGGGTTCAGTCTTGGGACCTCTCTTGTTTGGCATCTACTTCTCTGAAGTACAGGCCAACACTAAGGGACTCTGGCTAACAAAGTTCGCAGATGACTGCAAACAGGGAGCCATTATTGAATCCCCAAATTATGTGGATACTCTGCAAAAGGGCCTTACAGAAACAGATGCTTGGTGCCAGATCCATGGGCTCAAACTCAATGCCAAGAAATGTATAGTTATCCCCTTTGGGAAAAAAACATGTACCCCTGAATTACCATGTAGGTGGCAGTACACTAAACACCGAAAGTGTGATAAGAGACTTAGGGACACAGGTGGACAGTGGTCTCACCTTCAGTAACCACATCGCCACAACAGTCAGGAAATCCTTCTATGTGGCACACTCATCACTAAGGGTTTTTCATCCAGAAAAAGGAGGTCATTTTCCCACTGTACTAATCCCTCATTAGACCCATTATAGAATACAACGCCCCATTTGGTATGTACCTCTCAAGACATCTGCAACAACTGTAAAGGCCGCAGAAATACCTTACTAAAAGAATCACAGGCCTAAAGCAGATGCCCTATGCTGACCACCTTAAAAATCTCCAGCTATACTCCGTTGCATATCGTCTACTCAAAGGCGATCTCTGCTTAACATACAAGGCCATGTCAAACCCAAAGCTGTTGTACATGCTACACTTAAAGAAATCCCAATCCCTCAGCGCCACACGCTCCAGGGATCTAAACCTTGTCATCACAATAAACAAAACATGCTGGAGGGATAGGTTCCTAACCCAGAGACTCCCCAGACTCTGGAATAGACTGCCCATACATGTCAAGCAGAGTGCCTCTTGTCCCTCTTCAAAAGGAACCTTCACGATTGGATGGGAGAAAGGAAATTCACCCCGGGGATCACATCAGTCCCAAATTATGCTAGACAGGGGTCCAGGGAAGTAAATAGTGTGGGAAGAAATAGCCTGGAAATTGTTATGGCTAGGCTTGTATAGGCCCTAGGGCCAGTAGCCTAGTACCAACCTATGAACCTAAGTCTTCTTCACCAGATTGTCTTCTGCTTTTCAGCACGTGCCTGAACCATCATAATCTGTTCTTTTTGACCTTCTCTTTAGAGCTACTTCTGCTCTGATGTCCTCATGTCTTTGTCTGCCCCATAGTGTGAATCCCATCACTTGTTTCAGGTACTCACCTCTAGCTTCCTCAACTGTTCTGTCTTTTCTGACATGGGTTTTGTACCACACAGTACTGGTCAAACCACTGTTTTGTACACCTTACTTTTTGGCTTATTTGGCATTCTTCTGTCATATGCAACCCTTGACACTCAGCACTAGTTGGCTGCAGTCCCATTGATTCTAGCTTTGAACTCCTCATTCAGACTTCCCTTCTCCTCAAGTACCCCTGAATCATATCCGAAGAAACTAAAGTCAACAAGTCTTTGCTGTGGTAGTAAAGTTTAAATAAGTGACTTTTATTGGTTAAAGTTAAGGTTTGTGGTACGGAGGAATAGAGTCTGGATTACAGCCCAGGAGACTTGGGTTCAACTAGCAACCTTGACTCCTGAGACGTTTACTGTGGGCAGTCAGTAATGGGGGGTGCAGTACTATGATGAATTTTATAGTAGGGATCACTTCAACATTGCTTGTGATTCTGCAATTGATGTTATTGGATATCTCTGCATAGGGGGCAAGATTAGAATAGGGCATAAACAAAAATGTTTTCCTTAGCAGCAGTGTGACACTGCACTTGGGCACCTCAATTTCCTCTATTGCCCTGAATATTAGATCATGTCCAGGAGAAGGAAGATGGATGCATGGGCTTAGTAAATGTGAAAGGGCAACATATATATATATATATATATATATATATATATATATATATATATATATATATATATATATATATACACACACACATACACACACACACACACACACACATATATATGTATATATCTATATCTATATATATATATATATATATATATATATATATATATATATATATATATATGTATATATATATATATATATGTATATATATATATGTATATGTATGTATTTACATATATATATATATATACATACGGTTCCCTATCAGTAGCTCAAAGTTCCAAAACTTCGAAGACCATATGTCTGAGACCATATGTCTGAAGTTTTGGAACTCCAAACACTTTCCATTGAGATCGCTGTATAGCACAGAACTCAGGATTTGCCATTTTTTTCTCACTGTAGTGTGATCTCAGAGTTGTTATATTTAAGTAGCAGGGGGTGTGGGTATGCAGGGGGGCTTGCCCCCCTGCAAAAAAATACAAGTACGTTGTTTTATTTTATATATATATTTTACATCCTTTTTTTCTACTCACCTACCTTTCTTTCTTGACTTTTTAGCAAGTGCACTAGCTCAGATTACTTTTTTCCTTCAGGTAATGACCTGGATTAATTACTATGCAGTGCTGTTTTACATATCAGCTCACTGATATTTATGAAGATGTACTAGGTTTAGGGAGTAAGTGTCCAAGGTCCTGTAGTTAGTAAAATCGGTGTTATCTGTATATGTGATGTTGCTTTTGTCTTACATAAAAATATACAAAAACACGCTAAAAAAGCCAACAATAATTAATTACTGAACTTTGTTTTAAAAGAAATGCAAAAGAAGAGGTACTAAAGAGACAAGGTATGGACAAAGGGAAGACTTGGAGCTGGTAACTTGCCTGACTGCCTTGTCTTTTAATTAAAGTGTTATTTATTTATTTTCTGCCCAAGTTACTCAAGCTTGATTTCCTTAATTGTTTGTAAACAGCCGAATACTAGATTGAAAAATAAACACAGTAACTAAAATAAGTGCTATGATTCATTTTAAATGATGCAAAGTACATTTTGTACAACTTGATGCATATCTGCCATAGAATTAAGTGTGTATTTAAAAATGCATGCCAAATGCACTCGCGTCATGAGTACTTCCTCGTGTCATAGCAAAAGTATCCACTATGTGCACCTGCCTCTGGCAAGAGTATATAAGTATCCACTATGTGCATCTGCCTCTGGAGGGAGTATATAAGTATCCACTATGTGCATCCGCATCTGGCAGGAGTGTATAAGTATCCACTATGTATACCTCCCTCAGGCAGGAGTATGTAAGTATCCACTATGTGCACCTGCCTCTGGCAAGAGTCTATAAGTACTCATTATTTGCACCGGCCTCTGGCAGGAGTGTATAAGTATGCACTGTTTGTACCTGCCTCTGGCAGGAGTGTATAAGTATGCACGATGTGCACCTGCCTCTGGCAGGTGTGCATAGCTAAGCTTGTATCTCTTGTCATTGCATAATGAGTATTGACATACTAGCCCCTTTGGTGTAGAAGCATGAAGCCCTGACTATGACCCAGGTGACCTGAGTTTGATTAGAGGTGCGGGTTCCTACTGAAACTAGTATGGGAAGGGAGGAGAGGAATTATGAGGCTTATTCTGAGTACCTCTGTGGAGGTGGAGTGGGGAGTGTGCCTCTGGGCATGTTCACCACAACTGAATCCTTATTGGGGACCAGGAATGGCAGAGAGATGCAGACCACCAGTAGTGGCAGTGCCAGCTGATTACATCCGATGTAGACGTGGGGACATACATCTGAAAGACTGACTGCAAGCAAACCCCTTGAACATGTGTGGACATGGGGATGATGGGGTTAATATAAAACACATGATCTCCTAGCACATGGACAATGATTCCTACTCCTGGTCAATTGGTTGATAAGAGGTGGTTGATAAGAGGTGGGTTCTATGCTGCATACATGCTTAATTAACATAAATGTAACATTCTAACTGGCTAGGTTAACAGGCAACAGCAAAACACTTGCACAAAGCTGTAATATTTGCCATATGCACCTACCAAAACACTTGTGTTGCAAAGTCTCTTTTGAGACTAAGTGGTTTGCTATCAGCATGTGATGATGGAAAACCACCACCAGAGGGCAATCATTTTCGTTACTTGGTTTATCGTATTTATTTAGTCTCTTGCATGCTCAGGCACAGTTCCTGAGTTCGCTAATCCTGCTCTGGAAGACAGAGATATGGCTGGCCAGGACTTAATATGAATAGTGCCACCAAGGACAAAATATTTTACCGATAGTACTTGGGTACTTCATTTTTCACAGATTATGCTGTATATGTTTGTTTACTCATTTTAACTGTGTAAGTGGACTAACAACAATAGCCATTTTCAGCTGCAGCAGTGTGGGTCAAAACCACAAAAGAAATTTACAATGCTGAAGATACATTAAATCTGCAGAATCTGCAGTGTAAAGCAATTAATAAGTAGTTTTAAACCCACCTTGTTGTGGTAGTATACAGCAGATGTATTATTTTTCTGATTTTCAACAATATTTACACATGTGCGTGTACTATACAATATGAGTTTATTCAGAACTCAGCCATTATGGTCAGAGAATGATTTAGTGTGTAATGATCTATTTTTGGAAATCCTGAGTCGGATTTTCCCCTTCTGTATGAAAGAAAAATGCAATAAACAGGACTACATTTCCATTCTGTAACTTATTTTCAGCTTCTGGACTAAAAGACTGAAGATTTCAAGACCAAATATGTACAAATATATATGAGCGAGAAGTACCTAGCATACCTATACCCTGCATGTGCCTATTATCATTTGCATAGCCAGAAGTGGTAAAAGAATATCTTCCCAGTAATAATACTATGACTCCAGAATTTTGTGTTGGCCTACTGCTCTGGTGAGTTTCATGTTCTGAGTCGGTACCTATGAGCCACACTGCTACCATTCCAATGTATTCCCTAAGACATTATTCTCACTGTGGCTAGTCATTTTGTTGCATGGCCAGGTCATAAGACTCCATGTATTGTATGTACCTGTTATTTAATCTTTACTGCAGTATCACGCTGTCTGCATTGGTCTTATTCTTTTACTCACAGTCTTCCCTGCCACCTTTAACAAATGTGCACTTAGCCTATTTATGCTCAGATATTATCTATGCTTCATATAACCCCTCACAGTTACTTTTTTCATTTTGTTTCTCTCTTTCTTTGTCTAGTTAATTAGTTTCTCTGCCAACACCACAGCAATATTCAGAGCTGAATCCCTGAACTCAGTTTAGGAAAGATTGTATGTAGCTCCCCATCCTTTTATATGGTGTGAAAAGGGTAGACTGTAGCCAGCAGTAACTTGGTTACCAAACATGTATGGCTTTTTGCTTCTAAACATCTTGGCACTCCACGCATCTCTTTTGTATGTTGTTGATTAGCTGTATCCGGACCCTTTTATTGTACTATGTATAGAAATGTGTACCATTCTCTTTGTATGCTGCTCAGCTCCATGAAGTCTCTGAATATATACTTTATCAGTGTATGACCTTTATTTCATTTCCTATTTGTTTTGCATTGCATAATAAATATCTGTCTGTGCACAGCTGTGTGTATTGTTTTGCTGCTTATTTATGTATTGCTGTTGTAGCCAAGATATGTTAGATAGAGGCAATATGTTGAAAACCATACCCACATTCTTAAAAAAATGAACACACTAGCTAAAAGCAATGTGTGGGGACTGTTCCAGTATTAACAAAAGTAAGCACAGACACAAAGATAAATGGCATTAGAGGCAGATGGAATCATTGCCAGCATTGTCTGCAACAATGCGTCTACATTTGGAACAAGCAGAACAGGTAAAAAAAAAAGCCCAAGTTATTTCAGGGCTAAGGACCTTTGCACCCCTTAGATATGCTGTCATATTCATGCTCCATTTGGCAGAGACAGGGAACTTAGCTATAGATATTACAACCCAAATGATCCATCCTCGTTCTTGCTTTACTACAGTTTTAAATTCAGTTTGAGGCAGTGATGCAGTTATTAAAAACTACTAGTACCTATGTACTTATTTCAGGTTAGCAGAGAAAGGAGAATAAATACAGTTATCTTCCTTGCTTGATGCTATATACATATTTACATAATCAGAATCAGCTATATTCATATTTACATCATAAACATGTAGGTAAGCTACTACTTAGATTTTACTTAGACATTTTTCAGCTATAACTTAAGACATTTGTTAAGCTTTGTGATCGCCTGTTAGTTGTAACCTGAACTACAATACCAGAGTTAAAGGTGCATGTGCAAATGATTTAGACAAACCATATGGACTTGGCAGCATGTGTTTGTGTGGGGAGAACAGTATGCAAAGGAAGCTCACACAAGGAAGAGGGAGAACACACTGACTCTTCCTGAACACTAATCTCCAGCTGGAATTCATATATTGATCTTAAAGACATCGTTCTGAAATGTTATCCAATGTACCATCACATCAGGTTAAACCGATTGCCATTCCAGGATTGCAACTTATTTGAATGTAGAATACAGACTTCTGTCAGTCAAAAGTTGAAAACAAAAGTAAGTCAGGCTATTCACAGCAATCATGCCTTCTGTGAACTGAACAAATAGACAAAGATCATGTAGATAATGGGTGAAAGGCCCACCTGTTTGACTGTGATGTCTTATCTGTGTTGGTAATTTCTGTGACACTGCCAGCCCAGCTATCTGGAATTTTTTAAATAATCAGATGTCATTTGTGAATATCAACATGATTCATATGCTTGTCTTACAAATGTAAGATAACTATATGTGATGTGTGTATTAAATACTGGTGTAGAAGTATGTGTTGAACAGGGTTTGTCCAGTACTGAGCTACAAGGATGTGCCAACAGTGTACCCTACTGGAAAATAACAGAAATGTATATAAATGATATACCTGTGCAAATGTATGTTTTAATAGTAGAAGATGGAACATACAGAGTTAACTTGCAAAACTTCAAGAAAATAAGTTTAAAGTGTTTTATGACAGTGTTATCTCTCAGTTTGTGAAACAGACACAATGTTTAGAGCTAGAGGTTTTTCTATTGTCTTGGAGAGAAGTACTTACTAGGTCTAAAATGTAAAAGTGTTTTTCTGAGCAAACATCTGAAAGATATGTAATTTTAACACAGAGATGTTAGTTTCTGTTAACCTGGGAACTGAAGGCAGGTGACATAGTGATGTCATCCAAGATGACCCAGCAGTAATGTTTGATATTAATTTAACAACTCTCTCAGAGAGAGAATTTGCATTTTGTGTTTTGTCTTGGACCTAGCAAGAACATCCACTCACCTGCATTTGTCTTGCTCTGTAAGTAAGTCTAGGGTACAGTAATTTATTTTAGATATAGTTAGGAATATAGTAAAGATTAGTTTAGATGTTTTCTGTATTTATTTGAGACTGTCCTGCAATGTTGTTTTAAAATATTTCTTGTGATTCTGAACTCTGAAGTAACTGTGTTTGTGGACTGTGTATTGTCTTGTACTTTTATTATTTGTTATTAAATATATTTAAACCTATCTTTGTGGGTGATATTTGTGAGACATATTTAAGCTCTTAGAAGCACTTGCATATGTATTTGGTGACATTGTAAAGGCCATTCCTAAATAGCCTTGCAAGTCTTGGTCAAAACTACCATTTGGAGTTATAGTAACATTAAACAGTAGGATTGGTCACCCATTGTAAGTGCCTTATAGTAGTTAATACATAAGGGTGGCTGGTGGCAGCTGGTACAACCTTATAGTCTGGGCAGAAGGGGGCATAGCTAGCAAACCTGTACCAGCCTTTCCCAGGTGTGTGTATGTGTTTGTATCTCAATCAAATCTCAAGGTGTGTGTGTCTGTCAGCTACTTGGACAGGGACACGAAGCACTAGTTGGACAGAGAGGGTGCTGGAGGTCTTAGCTTGGCCATTTGGCTGAGATCTCAACCCTATAGCTGTGCCATTGGGGAGTCTTATTGAGGATCTGGAGAAAGAGGGAGAAACCAGCCCCAGACTGACTGTGATTACTGTGTGCTCTTAAGGGAAATTGCACTTAACTGTGTGTGTACTTGTCATTCTGCCATTGTGTACATCCCTCACTGTTTCCAGTGGTGAGGATTGAAGCTCCTTGATTACTGGGCCAGTGCAGGGGCATCACAATTTCAGCCTGTGGCTTATCCACACCATGAACTTTCTATGTCTCTGTCACAATATGTCATACATAACTTAGGTGTATTTTAAACTCTCAGCAGTGAATATGTCCAGAACCTCTCATTAGTAAATCCTTCCATTGTCACCTGTTTTTAATAAAATACTTTGGAAACCTAATTATTGGCTGAAAACTCATTGTAAACAATAGTTACCAAGACAGTGTATCACAGCCAGCTGTTGTTTGGAATATGGTTATATAAGATAGGGACATGTGGTGATACAGCCCTCCTCCATTATATACATGGCCAACTTTTCCTATATTTTTTTTAAGATCACTTTGAAATACTACTCCATGCAACTTATCTGCCTGCCTTTAATATACCTGGTGTTACTGGCATTGTCACTGATGATCAATTTAAACTAGAAGGCATCATCATTTTGGCTGCCTGTTTGTAAGTTAGATGTAGGTTTCTGTCATGCCATCCATCCTATTTCCCCCCCATAGACAGGGATTGGTTAATCCCTGAAGATCCTGTATTAAAATAGTCAGCCCTCTTTGCACAATTGTCTTTGTGTTTACAGGCCTGCATTTATGTGACCATCATACTTCAGCTAATAGTCTAGCATAAGGATCCCCGTCATTTTGTGTTATTCTTATGCAAGTGCCTGCTTAACGGTTATGTCTCCAAATTACTCTTGTACTCTGCTTTATGTCTGACATTATTGACTGACTGCAGTCCTCTGTGGTTTTATCACAAACTCAGAAATTTTACAAGGGACAAGGCAAAAAATATGAGGCAAAATAAAGGATGTTCTGCCAAATTCTGGAGTTGAGGGGCGTGCCTCATATGAGTTATATTTCATCAGATATGTGTGTGCACTTTACATTAAGCTGTTGCATTCAGATCACTTGTCTTGCTTTGCAGAGACTCTTCTCACTTAAAATACTTAAATATACACACTGTTGTGACATCATTGAAATGGCAACATTTTGCTTGCAAAGTCATTGAGATATCCCTGGTGGAAATTATAGATGGGAGGGGCCACAAGACAAATTTCTGTGGATTATCCATTCTATAACTGGCCTGCAGTTGGTACCTGTCCATCTTTTGTCATGTTATTATCTGCTTTGCCATTTTGGATTCACTGTCTTGCTGGTAGCTTGTGTTTTTTTTCAAGTTCCTTGCTAGAGCTATCTTACTGAATTCAGCATACATGGTCACTTTCACTACCCCACCTTAGGTTCTAAGTATGCTCTTCACAGATTCTGTGTTCCAGACATCATCTTATCCACCATACTGATTACTGAGTGAAAATACTTCCACAGAATTTGCCTGGCAGAATTCATTTGCCATAAACCTGTGCTGTCTTAGTTTTGGAGCTTTGAGTTCCAGATTGCTCAGTACTGCATACCTCTTTACTTCCTAACACAAGGAATCTGCACAAAGCCTTAAAATAATGTGGAGTGGGGCAAAGACCCAAAAATAGGAACATTTTTTAAATATTGCTTTTATAAACTTAGAATGTTGTTAGAATAACAGGTTTTGTGTTAGCTTGCATTTTGTTAAGGATACACAGTCTGTAACTCAAATGCATGTCATTATTTAGTGATTTCAATCCTGTGTAGTTTGCCAGAAAAACACAATTTTTAAGAGGAGCAAACCAACAATATGAGGCAAACAACTGAACATTCTGTGGAAATTTAGACAGTTGAAAGGTATGCATTCCTGTGTTTAAGCATGCAGCCATATAAAAGTGCTCTGTGTACTGTGCTTCTGTCTCAACTTTAGTTCCCTGAATGCTTAATTCTGTCGCAGTTTTTTAAAGAATCATTACTGTTTGCATTATCCAGCTTTCTGACAAAGTATTAGTAAAGTGCAATATGGCTGTCCTGAGCCACTTTGCAGCTCTTTCAGAATTCTTGAATTGATACTGCCTACACTCATCACCTTTTATTGTTGTGATACCAAGTCCTTTCAGCAATGTTAATTTCTCAGAACTTGTGTTTATTGCTTCCATGTCAGTGTTAACCACTCTTATAATACTCATGTTCTTCACTACTCCAGTGAAGGACTAAAAGGAGATGCAGGAATGGTCCGTCTGACACTGTGTACTTTCTACTGTCCCAAGTACTTTGTTGTCAGAAGGAACAAAACCTAAAAGTGGGCAACAATCTACACATACTGTGAAGTCATAGAATTATAGTTGTGTCACTGAATTCCAGATCCCATACTGCTAATCTAATTCATTTCCAGGAAAAACCAGGAAGTACTGAAAATATCAGGAGGCAGCTATGTACTTTTCCAATAGCAGCTCTCCCACATCCTAATTTACCTGTAATTATGTAATATAAGATGCACTGGACTAAGCTTATGGAAATATCATGAGCACCTGTTCATTTCTGAAATAAGGAAAGAAATGGCTAACATTGTCACAGGAGAATGTCTTTAATTGCCCCCATTTTGAAACAACAGGACTATATCACATTATTTTCTGGTTTTGCTTAATCTGAACAAAGTGATAACTGCACAAGTAAAAACTTAGTGAAAATTAATGGCATTTATTGGTGAATGCAGCACACTACTTAATTTGTTAAAACAAGGATGCTTATCCATCAGAGAATAAATAAATATGAGTTTTTTCCTACTGAAGGTAAGTTTGTCGCAAGACTTACTGTACAGCTTAATTCTTGCACTGTACAGTTTTAGGAATTCTAGTTGGTCCAGCACTTCAGACAATAACAGAGACTGCTCTGACTTAACAATATGAGCAAAGGTTTAGAAAGTCAAACATAGACATAAAAAAAGAAAAGAAATAGGATATGGAATGAATTTGCATCATTATTTGGGTATATGTAGGATGATGAGTGCATCTAAAGAGAAAGAGCAAAGGTAGGAAGATGTCATGGATTGTTGTGGAAAGGAATAGGCATTTATTTAAGAATAAACATGAGAAAATACTACCTCATAGAGAGGGGATAGAACTCTGGAATAATTGCTTGAGGTTCTGGTACAAATGTATGTTATCAAAGTATGTTTCGGACTTGCTTGGGATGGACTACAGAGGGACAAGAGAATGAGATGGACAGCTTCATGAGGGCTAACTATAACAGCTGAACACACTTTGTAGACAGTTAACTTTGCATTGACTTCTTCACATGCCTGTGTGCTCTTAATAATGTTGGTTGAAGTGTATTTCCTTAATTATATTGTTATGTGTTGTACCGTGCTGAATGTTTGTTACACATAATACATGTATGTGTATGTATATATATATATATATATATATATATATATATATATATATATATGTAGATCTACCTGAAATGATCGACAAGTTAAAAGCACGACAATGAAAACACTGACACGAAAAGAACGACAGTTGAAATACCCAACAGTTTAAATGCCTGACAAACCGCAATCCCGAAACTCAACAAAACAAAACAAATACATTTCCGAAAAACACATACACAACACAAGCACACCAAAAACCTTACAAACCTACACTAAACCTTACATACACAACTATCTATGCACTAACCTTAACCCAAACCCTAACCCTAAGGTCCGTCACTATCACACACTTACCTTACCCGCACCCTAACCCTAAAGTCTGTCACTATTGCACATTTGCCTTACCCGCACCCTAACCCTAAAGTCCATCACTAATGCACACTTACCTTACCCACATCCTAACCCTAAAGTCCATCACTATTGCATACTTACACAGTCGTGCATGTCAGTGTTTTCAGTGTCGGGATTCTGGACTGTCGATCATTTACATTGTCGGTCTTCTGGTGTCGGTCTTCTCGTTGTCGGCGTTTTCAGCTTTCATTCTTTTCAGGTAGATCTATATATATATATATATATATATATATATATATATATATATATATATATATATATATATATATATATATATATATATACATGTATATATACGTGTGTGTGTGTGTGTATACATATATATATATATATATATATATATATATATATATATATATATATATATATATATTTGGGTATAGTATTACACCACAATGAAGAAGGTGTTCTAAATATGCATTTGTTTGTGCTTAAAATCACAATTTTAACTGATAAAAAAAGTACAAATGAATTTAGGCATTATACATTCAACAGCCTTTGAAATATGGCTGTTAGAAACAATTGTGTCTGGATTGCTGCTGTCTGCTTAATCCCATCAATATATTAGTTGACTGTTGAAGTTGGGACACGTCACAGGAACTGTTACACTCCACTAGTTAATTTAAGCAGTACATATGTTTAAAAAAGAAGAAAACGTAAAGCTGTAATACATATTTTTTTCTTTTAGGGGAGTATTTTTGTTTCTTTAGTCCACTGTAAATCAGCAGTACATTTTGGTCTGTGAAATGTAAGGTGGCTCTTCTGGAATTATAAAAAATGAAAGGTGCCAGAGAAGTTATTGTCAGTTTGGGAGGTAATGCAGATTTGGCAGTATTTGTGTCTCTGGAATGTGTAACACTGCTTTTATTCAGTAAATCAGTTTGAACTCAGAAGGGAAACAGAAAACATCAGTACATTTAATTTTGTATTACTCCTAGTGAGCAAAGTCAAGAAACATGAGTGACACACAGCTGATAATGATGGTGACGTTTGCAGTTTCTTTTATTGACATTTTGCATTGGGAACATTCTGTTTTTGCCTGACTCACAGCACACTTTATGTTGCTTGCTAATTTCCATATCAGAACTTCTGACTTAAATGCTGTTTTCTTCAATTGGGCTTTCCTGAGAGATGCATTAAAAGAGCCTTCATGTATCATGTGTGCAGAGAAGTGGGGACTGCACTTGCTTATTTCACGTATCTTTTCCCAGTTGTCTGACATGCATACAAATTAAAGTTAATGCTTCCACATCAAAAATGACTTAAATAAGTAACTAAAATATGTAATATTACCTTTATACACTACATTTATACTATATACTGTGGTAGTGGTGCTGCGGTAGCGTTGTCGCCTCACAGTAAGACGTTGTCCTGTTCAACTCCCAGTTAGAGCGTCTTCTGTGTGGAGACATGCGTGAATAGGCATGCCTTCGTTGAAGGTTGTGCATCAGGGTTGGCAACTCGGCACGTAAAAATCCACTGCCAAACATTAGCAGACCGGAGTTCCGCTGTGGCAACCCCTAACCGGGAAAAGCCGAAAGACACAAAAACAACACTAAATTTATAACTCAGTGGTACTGTTATTCATAATTAAGAAATGCCAGCTGTACCTTCTTCCTCCATTTCCAGTATTTGAACTGCAACAACCTGGGAAATCTCTGACGAAAGCTATGGATTAAGTGGCTCCTGGGAAGTACTTTCACAGGCATGAATCAGATATTTTTAGCAAAAAACTTCAAGCTATAAAAAAAAATTTAATTATACAAACTGCAAATTACTTTAAATGTTTCATATGTAGTTACTAGGCATGTGGTCGAGGAGACCATTATGGAAACTTGCCTAAATTCCCAGTTTGTTCAAAGCATTTTCTGGGTAAATGACTTGATCAAGACCATGCAGTAGGCAAATTAAGGTGGAAGGAATCATACTCTGCACCACAAGAAATTGCTTAGTACCAACTTATAGCCATAATTCTCTGTACCAATTGCCAAACAGCTTAAAAGAAAATAAGGCTAACCTTGCCTACTAACATTTTATTGTTTAAGTCATGAGTCTCAGTTTTATTTCCTTTATATGCTTTGTAGTGCGTGGAGCATGGTAATCATGCTCCAGTATCTGGAAAAAGACAAATCCATTATGCTGTTCTACAGAGTGAGACCCGATCCTTGCTTCAGTTGTTAAGATCAGGTATTCCTCTAGGCAGTTAAACCAGCAGTACTACTAGCCAGCAAATGACAGAGGCAGAGTTTAAAACAAATTTGTTTCTGACTGCTGTCTGTGCTGGTAACATGTCCCTGACTTTCTGTAACATAAGAGAGTCTGTTTTGCTGCCTTGCTGACAGCGCTCACTAACTGATTTATGGCTTTTGAAATATAACCAACCACTTTTTTTTCCTGTAGTTAATAGTAGGTGGAAAAGTTAGAAGTTCATGCAGTACATTGAGGATTATGATTGAAGCTCTGATCATAATCCTTTATTATGTCTTCTTGACATGGATGTCAAGGTTCACCCCTCGAGCTTCGCTCTCCAGATGAATTTCTTGGCATCCATGTCTCGAACACATAATAAGCTGGTGATGATCGGCAACCCAATCATAATCCTCTGTGTAGTACTCTGTAATAGTACTTTTTGATTTGGCTTCTTTGAAGTATGTTTACCTAAACCTAAAATGTTTAGAACCATGTAGCCAGTCTCTTTCAAGCATTCAAATCTTTGAGTTTTCTGTGTTGGATTCTATAACCATCTCATATACCAAATGTTAAGTATACTTCTTTGCACTTGATTGTACTGTACTGCATTTATATATTTGTCCTCTGTATTCTGTGTGCATTGTTTGTTTCTCAGGGTAGTTCAACAGCTAGTTTCAGGTGGGGGTTGTTTTTGCTTTCTTTGGAGTCAGCCCAACTAAGGTCTTAGCCATTGGCCAACACCTCTGTGTTTATTTGATTGCCTGCGGCTTATTTGATCAGTTGTACTTTTAGTACAAAGACTTACATTCTGTGAATTTGTGCAGAGCTAACTAACTGGCTGTGCTGGATTCTATAACCATCTGATATACCAACTGATAAGTATGCTTTTTTTGCATTTGACTGTGCTGTACTGCATTTATATATTTGTCCTCTGTATTCTGTGTGCATTTTGTTTGTTCCTTCCTCCCACACAGGTGGTGGTATATTCTTAAAGTTCGTGGCTTTGGAATTGCCTGCCCCTGTTGTAGAATTGATTTTGGTCACTACTCCCATTTTCATCTCGTTTGCTCACTCAACTGAGTACAGTGAGATCATTTTGGAATGATTACCCCCTTAGCTTCCTCTGTCTCCACTCAAAAAAATGCACTTTATTCAGTTGCCTTTGCTGTAATTTTGTTCTTCCTACTTTATCATCCTATTTTTGCTATGTGCTCTTAAGTGTTCAAGTGCTTTTATTCTGCTGCCTTTATTACTGTTTGTTAGTAGCTGATTAAATTTATCTGCTATTCTAAGCATCTTAGTTTTGGTTTTAGCACTTGTGCTTCAGGCCAGTTACTTTACATTTAAGGTTTTTGTGGTCTACACTCTTGTGGACAAACCCTTATCAAAACCCTCTCTCCATAAGTCTGCCCAAGTGTTTGGAACATAATGTCTGGACAATTCCCATCAGTTTCTCCTGCCAGCGTGGTTGACATGGGCATACTGAGACAGTGTAGCAACTACATCATGTTTACTGACAGCCCTCTTCTCCTAGCACATAATTCTACTATTTGTGAGAAATGCATCTACATCAGTAACCTGGAATCCATGCTTTCTTATACCACAGTCAGTACTCCTGACAAAGAGGAGATCTTCAGCACAAACACCACACCAATCATGTCACATAGCCAAGCACAACACACCCCCCACCTTTGCAAAGGTCCTCAATAAAAACTTATCTAAACAGCAGAGACCTCCAAAACACACTCACAAACATTCCACACATAACATCAAACACATCACACATGGCAGACAACACACTAGTGTCTCACACACACAGTCCATAAGGCATAACAATAAACCAAACATACTAGTCATTAGTGACTCAGTTGTGAGACACACCAATGTCCCCCTCACCAGGCTTGACAAGGAAAAGGTCACGGTCAGTTGTCTGGTGCCAAAATCAACCACATTGTGCACGCACTTATGTCTCTCTACAACAAGTACAAGTATGACTCTGTCATTGTCCATGTTGGTGTGAATGACTTGAGGCATACCTCCCTGGACTATATGAAGTGAGACATGATTGAACTCTCAGAGTATGTGTCCCAGGCAGGTATGACCCAAGCCCTAAGCAGCATCCTATCTTCACCAAGAATGTTACTACAATACCAACAAAAATAACTGACTTCAACAATTGGCTTAGTTTCTGGTGTCATTCCAAGGGGATCCAGTATCTGTCTGCCTGGGATGACATGGATGATAGGCCTCATTGCTTTGCCAGAGATGGTGTCCACTGGGATTCCAGATCCAGGCCAAGGGTCTCACCTCCCCCATTGTACCTTTTTAGGCAATGTCCCAAAGACAAATCTTCCAACATAAAAGATCTATCAAAAAACAAATTGAAGGTCATGCTGCTAAACGCTAGGAGCCTTAACCTGAAAATGCAGTCACTGGAGGCTCTCCTTGCACTGGAAGATGCCGGTGTCCGTGTGGTCATGGAAACCTGGTTCAGGGTTGCAAAGAGCACCCCTGCCTTGCCAGACTATACTTCATTCCACACATTCTAAAACAAAAATGAGATTGGGAATACTAAGGGTGGGTGGTGGAGTCTCTAGCTTCATTAAGGACAGGCACACCTCCAGACTGGTCTGCCAGCATGATGCACTGTAACTACTCCAGGTGCAACTGACAGTTGGCAAGATGCCCATCCAAGTTATAGCCAACTATAGACACCCTTCCATGACTTAGGACACCCAATCCTTTTACCTGGATCTACTTGACTACATCAGGGTACCTCCAAACACCCTGATCCTTGGTGACATCAACTACCCCACCACAGACTGGGTGAACTATTCCTGCACTAATGCACTAATGCACTCATTCAATGATTCCTTGACTTCATCAGGTCTAACCCACTAGACCAGTTTGTCTCATCCCCACAAGGGGAGATAACATTCTAGACTTGGTTCTCACCGACATGGGCGACCACTGCACCACTCCTATAGTATGTTCTTCACTGGTGAGATCAGATCATCGGACTGTTTTGTTTGAAGTTTCTATCCCACTCAACCCCCCCCCCCCCCAGCCGTAATCAAGCTAAAAAACTTCTCAAAAGCTGACTACAACCTCCTAAGGGACGTATCTGTAGCTTCACACCACTGCCCCCTTCAGAGGATGTAGACAACTATGCTGAACAGTAGACCAATGCATTATACAAGCACCTGTGCAACTGCATGGACTCAGCCATATCCAACTGACCTAAAACCTGCTTCTCAAGGAAACACAAACCTGTTTGGTGGACATCCTCTATCAACAGGCTTTACAACATAAGGAAGGAACTGTTGTCCAAGGGTAAAAAGGAACAAATTCCAAACTGGAAAAACTCCCTCCTTAGCCTCAACAAGCAAATTCGATCACTAGTGAAAACCTCCAAAGCCAATTATGAATTGAAACCAGCCTCCAAAACAAAGGGAAACCACAAAGCCTTCTTCAGTTACATCAGGAACCTCCATGGCAAAGCCCAGGTATGTTCCGAATTAATACTTAACAGTATTACTTACACTGATCCTGGTGACTTAGCCAACCTGCTAGCATATAGGTTCAGCACAAACTTCACCCCCCCGTCCTCCCCCTAAGACCCTTTTGACATCCCGATACTTGTCCTGCACCTCACATCTCCATAGATCAAGTGTTAAAGGCCCTTTCCAAGGCAAAGAACACAACTTCCTTGGGACCTGATAGTATCCCAGGGTGTATTCTGCACCATCTCCAGCAAGAACTAGTGTCACCATTGAGCACCCTATTCAACCAAAGCCTAAGTACTGGCTTCATTCCAGGAGAGTAGAGAACTGCCATTGTCATTCCCTTGCACAAAGGTAGTGCCACTACTGACCCTGGAAACTATCACCCCCATTAGCTTGACAAGTCTGATCTGTAAAGCCATAGAGCATATTATCATGGATCTCATAAACAAGGACATAGCTAATCTCCAGGCACTTGACCCCACCCAGTTTGGACTCATCAAGGACAGACCTTGCCTGTTAAACCTGGTTGACTTCTTTGAGACTGTCACCAAGGCCCTGGATGAGGGAAAGTCAGTACATACAGCTTACCTTGACTTAGCCAAGGCCTTAGACACAATCCCCAACTTAGGCATTATAAAAAGCTAACACAACTTGGTGAAAATCCCTGTCTCATCATGTGAGTGGCCAAATGGCTCATCAGTAGGACTCTCAAGATCAAAATAGGCACCTCCACCTCTTATAGCAGACCTGTCACTAGTGGAGTTCCCCAGGGATCTGTCCTGGGAACCCTACTGTTTGGCATCTACTTCTCAGAGGTCCAGGCAAAGACAAAAGGCCTGTGACTGACCAAGTTTGTAGATGACTGTAAGTTGGGTGCTGTCATTGACTCCCCAAATGATGTTAACGTACTGTAAGAGGGTCTCACAGAAACTAATGCCTGGTGGCAAATTCATGGCCTCAAGCTAAATGCAAAAAAATATATATCATCATACCATTCAGCAGAAACACAGCCCCTACTGATGACCACATCAACAGCAACCCCCTAAACACACAACCTGTGGTGAGAGACCTGGGTACTCAAGTTGATAATAATCTCACATTTGACCATCATGTAGTGGGGGTGGTCAGAAAAGCCTTTTACTTGGTTCATCTCATAAGTAAAGGTATTGCATCCAAAAAAAAGGTCATTCATAGGTTCATATGTGTGTACTAAGCTAATGGCCCTGGAGCCTTTACAAGCCTAGCCCATAGAAGCGCCCTGGCATCATGCCGCCTGACGTTAGTTCCCAGTGCCCCTATCAAGTAAAGCCACTGCAGTGATCCTCGGGGTGAACATTCTGTTTCCCATCCACTCATCAAGATTTCTCTTGAAGAGGGCCAGTGAGGTGCTCTGCTTGACATGTATGGGAAGTCTATTCCAGAGCATGGGGAGTCTCTGGGTTATGAACCTGTCCCTCCAGCATGTTCTGTTGATTGTGGTAATGAGTTTGAGGTCTCTAGAGTGTGTGGTGTGGAGGGATTTGGATTTCTTTAGATGTAGCATTTCTAACAGAGTTGAGTCAGACATGGCTTTGTAAGTCAAGCAGAGATCGCCTCTTAGTAGACGATATGAGACAGAGAATAGCTGGAGTTTTTTGAGTCTGTCCATGTAGGACATGTGTTCAAGGCCTAGGATCCTCTATACTCCTCCCTCATTAGACCAATAGTTGAGAATAATGCCCCGTTTGGTATTTCCCTCTCCAAACATCTGCACTAACTGGAAAGGCCACAGAAATACCTCACAAAGAGAATCCATGGCGTCCAACACCTGTTCTATGTGGACAGGCTCAAATCCCTATCACTCTACTCGGTATCATACTGTATTATAGCTTGTCGGCTTGAGTTCTATCCTTTGGTATCCTATCAATAGTGTTTACACATTTGAATTACTTTGTAGCAGTTTTTAAACACTGTTTTTTGAGTTGTATCATACAGATTGTTCAGAGGTGATCTATGTCTCGCCTACAAGGCAATCTCGGACCCTGCCCTACTAGAGATGCTCCATATCCATAAGTCTAACTCTGCATGCATTACTCACTCAAAAGGCCTGAATCTAATATGCAACATCAACAAAACCTGCTAGAGAGACAGGTTTGTCTCCCAGAGGCTGTCCCATCTCTGGAATAGACTTCCCATACACGTCAAGCAGAGTACCTCACTGACCCTCTTCAAACACAATCTTGATGAGTGGATGGGAAACCACACATTTGTCCCAGGGGTTCCATTGATTCCCTCATTGCTAGGGGCAACAAGTGTTGACTGAGGTTTCTTTTTGGGATAAACTCTTGGCTAGGCTTGTAAGGGCCCCAGGGCCATTAGTCTAACAGTCTCCTATGATCCTATGATCATCTTTAATGATAAGTAGTACATGGAGCGACTTGATTGCACTACACTTCAGAGTCAGGGAAAAGACAGATTTCTTAAGAACCTTTCTGACACCAAACATTTAAGAAGTTTTTGTTAAGGACTCTTAGCACTGTTAAGTACTAGTTTCATACTAAAGAATTAACAGTGCTTAGCATCCATCACAGAACAGCAGCTGGAAGCCAGTAAATACTTTTTTTTTTAAGTCTGTAGTGTTTACCATCTTCCTGCCACACTTGTGTGGTGGCTCCTTTCTGTGTGTTAAGGGAAGTGTGTTACACTTTCCAAAACTGTAAAACAGTTAGCACTACTGCATAAAACTGAAATGTAGGGCTGCCTTCTCCTATGTGACTGCATAGGAACCATCTCTTTAGCACTTCCTCTGAAAAAAAAGAAGAATCCTTTCCATGATCAAGCAACAGTGCATTCTATTAATCCTCTCGCTCTGATTTTTTTTTTGTATAAGCAGACATCTGAACATTACTGGAAGCACTGATTACATAAGTATGGTATTCAGAGGCAAAGAGCACACTTGAGGGTATGTACAAAGCTCTATTTGGTGGAGAAGAAATTACTTAGAACAATTCTTTATCGCACTTAACAGCTTCTGTGCGCACCTTCACTCTTTTTCAGTATCTCTTGTAGGTTCATACCACGGTAACTGTCCTTCTGGTCCCTTTTAAGCCCAGCCAATTATCTCATTAGTTAAAACACCCTTACCACAATTTCCAGATCTATATTTATATACTACCGCTAGGACAGTGATTAGTTCTGGGTGAGATAGTGCCTACGTTTAGATTAATACCATTGAGCATTCAAAGGAGATATATTTTTAGGAAAGAGCATAACCAGTATCATTTCCTCATTTCCATTCTAAGGTCCAGGTTGTACCTGAATAAGGACAGGGATGAATTTTGCTTTATACGAATGGGGAGCAGTATATCAAACAGAATAATGAGGAATGACTGAGTATTGCAAAAACTCAAGACCCAATACTGTAAGGCCTGATATTTATGAATGGGGAGCAGTATATCAAACAGAATAATGAGGAATGACTGAGTATTGCAAAAACTCAAGACCCAATACTGTAAGGCCTGATATTTTGAAAATTGAACTGAAACTCTGGCTCCTGAATAGCACATTTCAAATCTCACTGTGAATGAGTAAATAATTGTTTATGTGTTTTTTTCCTCAACCACAGTCCTGATGAGGAGGGCTATGCCCTATATTCACATGAACTATATTTACTAACTTTGCAATTGGTATACATCAGAAAATACCTCTAGATACATAACCTTTATCTAATAAATATGTATCTCCGAGAATAGTCTTATAGTTATGATGATTGCTGACACTGTCCTTGCAATTACATCAGATACTATGGCAGGCATATTTTGTAAGTTAGTACTAACGGAACAGAAGCTGCATAGCAATGGTAGCTGTCATGCATGATATGGCTAGAAATATAGTGGGGGTTCCAGAAAGGTATAAATCCTGAAGGAGATCTTTAGTTTTGGTGTCAGTTTGGCAGAGTTCTGAAGTACCTTAAACGAATCACCCATTTATCAATACCTGCGTAAGTATTCTATAGCATATGAGTGTAGTGGGTACGTACTCCCAAGTATATATGCACTATATATGAAGTACTGCAACATATTTTACCTTCATGAGAGATTCTCTATGATTCCAGTACACAGAGACAGTTTATTTGTTGTAGACTTCCTGAATCCTGAATGTGAGCTTGGCAGCATTGTTTTTTTTTCAGAGAATGTCATTATATTGTCATGGCTATGAAGTTTTCCATTAACAAAGAGTTGGTTATTCTGAATTAAATAGCAGCAGTGAGCAATGTCACATGTCAAGGATGCTGTTTATCCAACAGCTAAGTTTTAAATTTTTAAACAACTTATATCACTAAGAGATAATGCCTGGAAAAAATGTCACTGTAGTAAAACATAAACTAGCTTTACAAATTTTTAGACAGCTTAGAAATTGTGCTAAAAAGCAAATTCAGGCAAGCAATCCTATTATGCCAGTCTTCAGCATAAATATCAAAACAGTCCCAAACTGTTCTGAGCCATAATGTATAATATAGCCCTCCCCACCCACACTACCACATCTCCAACAAACACAAACAGCACTACTGATAGTATTGCTACTTAGTTCAATAACCACTTTGTTGAAGCAGTACACAGCTTACTCAAAGATAACCATGCTACACCCTTTACCCTACCAGTCTGTACTGAAAACAATTCTCCTTCTTTCAAGTTTGAACCTGTTCCAAATGGCTACCATTAAAAAATATTTTCAAAACCTTAAACCCACCACCTTAGCCACTGATAATCTACCAGGTAAATATATTAAAACTGATGAAGATGTACCTTATTTCTATCCTGATAAAACAGTTAATAACAGAGAACTATGTTGCCTCACTCTCAAAATCAACATTGTATCATTCATCTGCACAAGGGTGGAAATTCTAGTGAATTTTCCAACTGTATACCTATAGCTATCCTAGCTCCTCTATCTAAGGTCCTTGGAAAATGTATCCATTCTCAGCTTCTCAACTACCTCTGGAACAATAGACTACTTTCTCAGAATCAGCATGGTTTCTGTCCCCACCATTGCACAAACACTGCCCTACTCAGTTTTACTACACCACAAACTCACAGAAATACAGGTAACCTTGTCTCTTCTCTTTTATTAGCCCTATATAAAGTCTTTGATATAGTGTCTCATTAAAATTACTAACCAAACTGTCTTCTTTAGGACTTGATCACTCATCCTTCTTATTGTTGCAAAGCTACCTGTAAAATAGACAACAAGCTGTAAAATGGTGAAACAAATACTCAGCATATTTCCGTGTCTCTGTTGATGTTCCTCAAGGGTTGATCCTTGGACTATTACAGTTTAACATCTCTGTTAATGGTCTCCACACCATAACCAAGCATGACAGCATAGTGCAATATGCAGAAGACTCTACCCTGATCTCTCCTAACATACTATACCTTCAGCAGGTCACTCAAGAGTCCTCCACAGCTATTGAGTCATGGTTACATACCTACAACCAAATCCTAAATGCAAAGAAAATTAAGTCAGTACCAAAAAAATAAAGCTTTACCGTTACACCAAGAGACAAAACTACAGTAGAAATAGTATCACACATTTAATTGCTGGGTGTTACTATAATCACACCTAAAATTTGAGCATCATGTTCATTAAGCCATTAAAAATATATCAAAAACTTGGTGCACTTTATCTAGACAGTCCATATCTTTTGGAATCTGATATGAAAGCCGTAGCTTCATCCAGTCTTCTCCCATCACTTCTTTATGCAGCTGCCATTCTTACTGACCTGTACACACTCTCTCTCTCTCTCTATATATATATATATATATATATATATATATATATATATGAAGAAACTGAGTGTATGCTATAACATGATAGCTTCATTTGTGACTAAACTTCCATCTAGAACACATCTCTGTGTTGCCCTTAAACAGTTACATTGGACTGAGGTTTCACAATATCTCTCTGACACACAACTTGTTACTGCACATAGTCTAATTTGTAGGCCTGAAGATTGGCATTTTTAAACAGTATTTTCCAGCACAATTCATCTGCAGGGGTACTGAGCTCAGGGAATAAATGTCTCCTGATTTCCAGTAAATGTAAAATTATAGCTAGTGACTCACTTTATTGAAGTTATGTCACTGAACAGTGGAACCATATACCCACTGAACAATGAAAACTAGAAGAACTGAAATCCTTTAAAGCCAGACTCAAACAATACATGTCAAACTCTTGGTTATGCTCCTGTTCTGCACCTGGATAATCATACCACCTTATCATTCTAACTGTATATTCACCCAACACGTGAATGTTGTCCCCTGTTTTTGTATATATCATATGCATATTATCTGATTCTTTTGTTCATGTTTATGTTTGTTTTTGGAAACTTTTTGTGTTTCTCAAATCCACTTTCTATTTAAAAATTGTGATTACATGCTATATATCTAATGTTTTATGTTTTAATACATGACTGTAGAGCTTTTCTCCCCAGACTTCCACTGAAAAGGGGTTTTGCCCAGTCAGAATATTCCAGTCAACAAATGGAAATAAAGAAATAAATGAAGGAATGAATAAATGAATGAAATAGCTATACTTCATAGCTAGTAGCTTCAAAGGGTAATAACTGTGCTCCATAAAATGCATTAGTATTTGCAGTTACACAGATTCTAATTCCACAAAGAAAAATCCTTCTCTAAAGTAAAGATGAGCCTTGATTTGAAGTGAAAACTATTACATTTATTTCAGATATTAAATATTATAGTTTCACACTAAATTTTGAAATATAAAGGTACGTACAAAGCATCCAGCAGTGTCAGTGGCATTGCAGGTAGCACACTCACCTTTGGTGCAGAAGGCTGAGGGCTCTATTCCCACACCAGGTAGAATGATTGCTGAAGGTGCAGTGTCGCATAATGGCAGTGCTTCATTTCTGAGTGCTATCCTTTGGATGAAACCTTACACTGAGGCCTCATCTGCTCTATTAAAAGTAGTAGGGAAGTTTCCTTATGCCCTGACCAAATTTACCCTAGTAATATAAATATTACCTTGGGTCTCCCCTGAAAGAGGGCTACTAGCCAAGTGGGACTAACCTGGTCAACAAAGAAATAAAAGTCAGTAACTGCCTACAGCAGTCAAAAACACAAGTAACATTTTATTTGAAAAGTAAAGAAATGTGCCTGTTTAAATAATTTTGCTACACCCCTATACCTTCATGTGAGAAACTTACTGCACACCACCCTTAATTATATATACAGATACCAAGTTTGCAGTATCTCAGAATAAGGGGAAGACTTGGTTTTGCTGGAAAACAAAGTGATCCCTGTGACCCTGTGTTAGGATATATAGGTGGTGGGACTCTGGGAGGACAGAGTTTCTTAGGTACTAACTGAATAAAGATTTCTGTTTTCACCAGTACTATAAATTCCATGCTAAAACAAAAGTGTTAATTTGTTTGTATTTGAAGTTTCTTATTTATATTTTGATAATGGGACTTTGAGACACATCTCACTTTTACAGTCATAATTAAGAGATTCGGATGTGTAATAGTTGCAGTTATATAATCTACTGTACCGACACCATGATTTGCAGTCATTTAATTAGTTTTAACAAGTATGCATACACCTCAGGAAAGATGAATATAATTTAATATTAGGTGTGCTCCAACTGAAACCAGCCAACCATTAATGTAGAGTTAAACTAGCTATACTTGGCAGATTTATGTGTGCAGACAGCCAATTGTCACAGAGGTAGCGAAGATAAAACTTGCAGAAGGACACGTTGTTCCTGGGAAATGATTGTTGAGCTCTGAAGATAACAATGATGTATAACTTGTTGCAAGTTGCCATAAAAAATAAATTACCACTTTGTTTCTCCTCTCTATGTCTCATCGGATACTTATTGAAGTCTCACATTTAACCCTTCTGGTTATATTAGTTGTCCATAACATTTCTGAAAATGGTGCCTAGCAGTAACATGCCTGCTAATAAAATGAAGGTCTCAGCAGTATTCCAGTTAGCAGAAAATGGGTAGTGGTGTGTTGCCAAGGAACTGACTGCACTTCATATTAACCAAGGGAGGACTAAGTAACCTGACCAAAGGTATGTGCTGATATGTATCAGCAAACAGGCAGATAGATACACTGCACTATTACACCTGGGTAAGGTTATTGATTTCTTTACAGTCAGACTTTAGAATTCAAGCTCAAGCTAATTTCAGTGTCAATGATAAGCACCCACTGATTTTAAACAGTTTACGTTTTAGACACTTTTGGCATTAGCAAATGCCAGGAATGCTGCGATAGACGAAACATAAGTAGAGATCAGCTCTGATTGCAGACAGTATAATTACGTAATGAAAAGATTTTTTGAATATATTACATTTTATCACTTTTCACTGTCTCACTGGATAGAAGTATCAAGGAATGGCACTAGACATAAAGACCTGATAATCATATTTATTCAGGTTATTGGCACCAGCTTATCTGAAGCTGATTCTGATTTGTGGATATTTAACTTTTAGCTTCTTTTATTTGATATTGGGTTGCCTTGTTTCCATGAGTTTAGGAAGTCTTTAATGAAACATTACTGACTAAGGTATCCTATAACTTGACTGCAAAGCTAAAGAGTGTAGGAGTTGCACAGCTGCACTCAGTGCCTCCCATTTATCTCTTACTCTGACTAATTAAATAGTACTAAATTAGTTACCTGAGACCTTTCATTTCTGACATAGTTTGGCTACAAAAACTTGGCCCCCATACCTCCATTCATTATCCATCACAACATATTTTCCTAGCAAGTGAAGAGTGATTATTCTTTGCTCAAGTGTGTGTTCAGAAACATAAAAATCCTACCCAAATATACTAGATCACCATTTATGTCCGAACAATAAAATAAAAACAAAACTGACACTTGCTACTGAAATTCATCTTTATAGTGAAATAAATAAAGAGCAAAGTAGTTCCCCTAGTTTTTATGTTAGAGATCTAAGTGTAATAAAACATCACTGCCACATTCCCCACCAAACAAAAAGAGCACTGTCCCTCAGACACACCTGAGGAAAAACCCTCATGCATAACTTCCACAATTATCACTAGGGAACAGGTCATCAAAGCACTCTCTAAGGCTAAGAACACTTCATCTGTGGGCCCTGATAATATGCAATGACACTTCCTTAAAAAACATGAAACATGGCCTATCAGAACCACTGGAATCACTATTTAATCACAACCTGCAGACAGGTTTCATGCCAAGTGAGTGGAGGACTAAAAATGTCATCTCCCTGCCTAAGAGGGGACCATCTATGAACACATATAACTACAGACCCATATGTCTAACTTGTCACATATGGAAGGATCCAACCCATTTTGGTTTTGTCAAGGACATTTCATGCCTACTCAACATGATGGACTTCTTTTGGACAAACTCAAAAAATTAGGTATAGCCCCCAATGTCACACACACTGGTGAGCCAGCTGGCTCACAGATAGTACCAGGACAATGGAGTCCACCCCCACAATGAGGTCGATCACTATTGGAGTCCCTCAAGGATTGGTGCTGGAGATGCTTCTTTTGAATTCTACTTCTCTGAAGTCAAGGCCAATATCAAGGGTCTCTGGCTGACCAAGTTTGTAGATGACTGCAAACTAGATGCAGTTATAGGATCCCTGAATGACACAAATACCCTCCAAGAAGGCCTCACACAGACTAATAACTCATGCTAGAGCCACATTCTAAAACTCAATGCCAGGAAATGCATAATAGCATCCTTTGGGAAGACAGCTATCCCTTGAATATACCTCAATGATAATACACCCCTAAGTGTAGACCCAATGGTCAGGGATTTGGTAGCACACATAGGCAGTAACCTGGCCTTATGTGTCTACAGTAGTAAGGAAATCATTCTGTACTGCACAACTTATAAGAAAGGGTATGTCATCTAGGTCCAAAGATGGCATTGTTCAGTTGTACTCAGCCCTTATCAAATCAATCACTGAATACAGTACCCCCTTTGGCATGCACTTGAGTTGTCATATGCAATAAATGGACCGTCCACAGATGTTCCACTCAAAAGAATACATTGTCTAAACAACATGTCCTACTTGGACCAACTCAAAGCCCTATAGCTGTACTCAAGTCTCCTGCTGAGAGGTGACCTATGCCTGGCCTACAAAGCAGCCTCGAATCCTGCTCTGATGGACCTGTTGCACATCTGCAAAACAAATAGCACATGAATTACCTGACTTAGAGACCTAGATCTCATCTTCAACATAATTAGGACATGTTGGAGAGACAGGTACATGTCTCAGAGACTACCATTCTTTGGAACGAGGCTTCACAGCCATATAAAACACAGTTTTCCCTAACCCAATTGAAATGTAACTTGTACCAGAGGATGGGGAATTGTAAATTTACCCCTGGTCTGTTACCTATGTCTCCAGTAGACAGAGGCAGCCTATACACTTTACCATCCATGTCCATGTCTACATATTCCGTTTAAAGTAACACTAGGGTATAAAAATTTGTCAGATGCTTTGGGCAGCATGGGTTGACTTCAAAAGGTCCCTTGGGGTCATTAACCTAGTAATCACATATGAACATCTCCTACTTTTGCCTGTGACTGTCACAGTCATCTTCTTCCTGCTATAGAAAATCCACAACTGACATGAAGAAATGAGTGCATAATTGCAGAGAAGCAATTTTGTTAACAGGCCAGTACTTGTAATTAAGAGCCATTACATAATCCAGAGCTGTTTGCCTATCATATATTTGAAATAATTTATGAGTTTTCCTAACTACAGCTCCATGCACCTCCACTATCAATAAAAAGTACTGAGTTTTTTACATAAAACAGGCAATTTAAACAGTGGCAAGGATTCACCACATTTTCTCAGTATGCTGTAAATAAAATATAATTGCTTGTTCCTTTAAGCTTTTCATAAGTTTAAAATTTTAAGCAGTTTTATTTACCAGACTTATTACAAAAGGTCATTATTAGTTATTTAACTATTTAATACTTGTAAAGGTGTCATAAATGTATTATGTAATACTAATATAGTATACAGGTCTGATTGTTTTGTTGACAAGCACTAATTGAGTGACATTAGGCTGGTAACAATAACTTGCTCACAAACCAATAAGCTGATATATCAACATTTGTTTTTTTTTTTTTTTAAGCAAAATTTCAGCAGCCTGCAAACTACAAAAATAAGTGATTTCATAGGGGAAACCCTCCCTGTACTTACCACATGATGGGTTGTATCCCACACAACACATATTACTTACCACATGATGGCTTGTATCCCCAACACCATGTTACTTACTTACCACATGATGGGTTGTATCCCCAACACCACATGTTTGTTACCACATGATGGGTTGTATCCCCAACACTACGTTACTTACTTACCACATGATGAGTTGTATCCCCAACACCACATGTTACTTACTTATCACATGATGGCTTGTATCCCCAACACCATCTTACTTACTTATCACATGATGTGTAGTATCCCTACCACCACATGTTTCTTACGACATGATGGGTTGTATCCCCAATACCACATGTTAGTTACCACATGATGGGTTGTATTCCCAACACCACATTACTTACTTACCACATGATGGATTGTATCCCCAACGCCACATGTTACTTACCACATGATGGGTTGTATCCCCAACACCACATGTTACTTACCACATGATGGGTTATATCCCCAGCATCACATGTTACTTATACTTACAAGATCATGCTATCAAGGAGAAAGAGGAACGGTTAACTCTCTATGCAGTAAACTATGACTCCTAACCTGTGATAGTAC